>NW_017192844.1:0-10084 GCF_001704415.2 Capra hircus
GAGCAGCCTCGCGCCAGAAACTCTGCCAGATCGGGCTCTGAGCAGAGCTAGAGCTCTGCCGTACTGGAGGCGCACTTAGCTCCGTGCAAGCAGGGCTTTTCTTGACTGGGCTCGGCTGCCTCCTCTTCTCCCGAGGAGGCTCGCTACACTGCTGGCTGTGCTCTCGCCTATCAGGCGGGCGCGCAGGGCTCCTCCAGCAGGTCTTGCCTCAGGGGCTGCTTCCCCT
Organism: Capra hircus; assembly: GCF_001704415.2. Taxonomy (NCBI): domain Eukaryota; kingdom Metazoa; phylum Chordata; class Mammalia; order Artiodactyla; family Bovidae; genus Capra; species Capra hircus. The sequence continues at coordinate 227 of NW_017192844.1, forward strand.
GAGTTGAGGCTGTGGGCGGGAACCCAGACACGCAGGATAAGGCCCCAACCACCTGCACATGTCTCTGCTGGGGAGGAGAGTGCTAGGGAACCTACGTCTCTCACACACTTTCTAGGCACCCACGGAGTCAGCCTCTGGGAGTGTGGGGATGCAAAACCCAGCCAGGGCCCTTGGAACCTGGTGCTCTCCGTGCGGAGCTTTGTCTGGGCGGCCAAGGAACCGCTGAAGGAGCCCTGCTGTTGCCCTTCGCTTCCCTCTGACAGAGCTTTCACTGCTGGAGCCCTTGGCAGTGTGCAACCCACCAGCCCCTAAGCCCTCCTCAAGGACGCTTGGGACCTAAGTGCAAAGGCAAGGCAGGGGTAGAGCTGAAGCCAGGAAGGCGCCAGTGGCGTTTCCGAGCCTCACACAGCCTGCTCCTTCCTGGGGAGGGAGCCTTAAAGCAAGGCAAGTCTGCGCAAGGCTCGCCTATGGCAGAGCATCTTGGTGCCAGGAACTCTGCCAGATCGGGCCTCTGAACAGAGCTAGAGATCTGCCGTACTGGAGTCGCACTTAGCTTCGTGTAAGCAGGGATTTCAGCTTGACGGGGACTTGCTGCCTCCTCTTCCCCCGAGGAGGCTCGCTTCCCCTGCTGGCTGTGCACTCGCCTATCAGGCGGGGCGCAGGGCTCCTCCAGCAGGTCTTGCCTCAGGGGCTGCTTCCCCTGAGTTGGGGCTGTGGGCAGGAACCCAGACACGCAGGATCAGGCCCAAACACCTGCACATGTCTCTGCTGGGGAGGAGAGTGCTAGGGAACCTACGTCTGTCATACACTTTCTGGGCACCCAAGGAATCAGCCTCCGTGTGTGCGGGGCTGAAAACCCAGCCAGGGGCCTGGGAGCCTGGTGCTCTCCGTGTGCGCTGAATCTGGGCGGCCAAGCAAACCGCTGAGGAGCCCTGCAGTTGCCCTTCCCTTCCCTCTGACAGAATTCTCACTGCTGGAGCCCTTGGCAGTGTGCAACCCACCAGCCCCTAAGCCTCCTCAAGGACGCTTGGACCTAAGTGCAAAGGCAAGGCAGGGTAGAGCTGAAGCAGGAAAGGCGCCAGTGGCGTTTCCGAGCCTCACACAGCCTGCTCCTTCCTGGGGAGGGAGCCTTAAAGCAAGGCAAGTCTGCGCAAGGCTCGCCTATGGCAGAGCATCTTGGTGCCAGGAACTCTGCCAGATCGGGCCTCTGAACAGAGCTAGAGATCTGCCGTACTGGAGTCGCACTTAGCTTCGTGTAAGCAGGGATTTCAGTTGACGGGGACTTGCTGCCTCCTCTTCCCCGAGGAGGCTCGCTTCCCTGCTGGCTGTGCACTCGCCTATCAGGCGGGGGCGCAGGGCTCCTCCAGCAGGTCTTGCCTCAGGGGCTGCTTCCCCTGAGTTGGGGCTGTGGGCAGGAACCCAGACACGCAGGATCAGGCCCCAAACACCTGCACATGTCTCTGCTGGGGAGGAGAGTGCTAGGGAACCTACGTCTGTCATACACTTTCTGGGCACCCAAGGAATCAGCCTCCGTGTGTGCGGGGCTGAAAACCCAGCCAGGGGCCTGGGAGCCTGGTGCTCTCCGTGTGGCGCTGAATCTGGGCGGCCAAGCAACCGCTGGAGGAGCCCTGCAGTTGCCCTTCCCTTCCCTCTGACAGAATTCTCACTGCTGGAGCCCTTGGCAGTGTGCAACCCACCAGCCCCTAAGCTCTCCTTAAGGAGGACTGGGACCTAAGTGCAAAGGCAAGGCAGGATTGGAGCTGAGGCAAGAAAGGCGCCAGTGGCGACTCCCAGGCTCCTGCTGCCTGCTCCTTCCTGGAGAGGCAGCCTAAAAGCAAGGCAAGTCTGGGCAAGGCGAGCCCCGGCAGAGCAGCCTCGCGCCAGGAACTCTGCCAGATCGGGGCTCTGAGCAGAGCTAGAGCTCTGCCGTACTGGAGGCGCACTTAGCTCCGTGCAAGCAGGGCTTTCCTCTTGACTGGGCTCGGCTGCCTCCTCTTCTCCCGAGGAGGCTCGCTACACTGCTGGCTGTGCTCTCGCCTATCAGGCGGCGCGCAGGGCTCCTCCAGCAGGTCTTGCCTCAGGGGCTGCTTCCCCTGAGTTGAGGCTGTGGGCGGGAACCCAGACACGCAGGATAGGCCCCAACCACCTGCACATGTCTCTGCTGGGGAGGAGAGTGCTAGGGAACCTACGTCTCTCACACACTTTCTAGGCACCCACGGAGTCAGCCTCTGGAGTGTGGGGATGCAAAACCCAGCCAGGGGCCCTTGGAACCTGGTGCTCTCCGTGCGGAGCTTTGTCTGGGCGGCCAAGGAACCGCTGAAGGAGCCCTGCTGTTGCCCTTCGCTTCCCTCTGACAGAGCTTTCACTGCTGGAGCCCTTGGCAGTGTGCAACCCACCAGCCCCTAAGCCCTCCTCAAGGACGCTTGGGAAAGTGCAAAGGCAAGGCAGGGGTAGAGCTGAAGCCAGGAAGGCGCCAGTGGCGTTTCCGAGCCTCACACAGCCTGCTCCTTCCTGGGGAGGGAGCCTTAAAGCAAGGCAAGTCTGCGCAAGGCTCGCCTATGGCAGAGCATCTTGGTGCCAGGAACTCTGCCAGATCGGGCCTCTGAACAGAGCTAGAGATCTGCCGTACTGGAGTCGCACTTAGCTTCGTGTAAGCAGGGATTTCAGCTTGACGGGGACTTGCTGCCTCCTCTTCCCCCGAGGAGGCTCGCTTCCCTGCTGGCTGTGCACTCGCCTATCAGGCGGGGGCGCAGGGCTCCTCCAGCAGGTCTTGCCTCAGGGGCTGCTTCCCCTGAGTTGGGGCTGTGGGCAGGAACCCAGACACGCAGGATCAGGCCCCAAACACCTGCACATGTCTCTGCTGGGGAGGAGAGTGCTAGGGAACCTACGTCTGTCATACACTTTCTGGGCACCCAAGGAATCAGCCTCCGTGTGTGCGGGGCTGAAAACCCAGCCAGGGGACCTGGAGCCTGGTGCTCTCCGTGTGGCGCTGAATCTGGGCGGCCAAGCAACCGCTGGAGGAGCCCTGCAGTTGCCCTTCCCTTCCCTCTGACAGAATTCTCACTGCTGGAGCCCTTGGCAGTGTGCAACCCACCAGCCCCTAAGCTCTCCTTAAGGAGGACTGGGACCTAAGTGCAAAGGCAAGGCAGGATTGGAGCTGAGGCAAGAAAGGCGCCAGTGGCGACTCCCAGGCTCCTGCTGCCTGCTCCTTCCTGGAGAGGCAGCCTAAAAGCAAGGCAAGTCTGGGCAAGGCTAGCCCCGGCAGAGCAGCCTCGCGCCAGGAACTCTGCCAGATCGGGGCTCTGAGCAGAGCTAGAGCTCTGCCGTACTGGAGGCGCACTTAGCTCCGTGCAAGCAGGGCTTTCAACTTGACGGGGCTGGGCTGCCTCCTCTTCCCCCGAGGAGGCTCGCTTCCCTGCTGGCTGTGCACTCGCCTATCAGGCGGGGCGCAGGGCTCCTCCAGCAGGTCTTGCCTCAGGGGCTGCTTCCCCTGAGTTGGGGCTGTGGGCAGGAACCCAGACACGCAGGATCAGGCCCCAAACACCTGCACATGTCTCTGCTGGGGAGGAGAGTGCTAGGGAACCTACGTCTGTCATACACTTTCTGGGCACCCAAGGAATCAGCCTCCGTGTGTGCGGGGTGAAAACCCCAGCCAGGGGCCCTGGGAGCCTGGTGCTCTCGGTGCGGCGCTGATTCTAGGCGGCCTAAAACCGCTGGAGGAGCCCTGCAGTTGCCCTTCCCTTCCCTCTGACAGAGCTCTCACTGCTGGAGCCCTTGGCAGTGTGCAACCCACCAGCCCCTAAGCCTCCTTAAGGAGGCTGGGACCTAAGTGCAAAGGCAAGGCAGGATTGGAGCTGAGGCAAGGAAGGCGCCAGTGGCGACTCCCAGGCTCCTCAGCCTGCTCCTTCCTGGGAGGGAGCCTAAAAGCAAGGCAAGTCTGGCAAGGCTAGCCCCCGGCCGAGCAGCCTCGCGCCAGGAACTCTGCCAGATCGGGGCTCTGAGCAGAGCTAGAGCTCTGCCGTACTGGAGGCCCACTTAGCTCCGTGCAAGCAGGGCTTTCCTCTTGACTGGGCTCGGCTGCCTCCTCTTCTCCCGAGGAGGCTCGCTTCCTGCTGGCTGTGCTCTCGCCTATCAGGCGGGCGCAGGGCTCCTCCAGCAGGTCTTGCCTCAGGGGCTGCTTCCCCTGAGTTGGGCTGTGGGCGGGAACCCAGACACGCAGGATCAGGCCCCAACCACCTGCACATGTCTCTGCTGGGGAGGAGAGTGCTAGGGAACCTACGTCTCTCACACACACTTTCTAGGCACCCACGGAGTCAGCCTCTGGGAGTGTGGGGATGCAAAACCCAGCCAGGGCCCTTGGAACCTGGTGCTCTCCGTGCGGAGCTTTGTCTGGGCGGCCAAGGAACCGCTGAAGGAGCCCTGCTGTTGCCCTTCGCTTCCCTCTGACAGAGCTTTCACTGCTGGAGCCCTTGGCAGTGTGCAACCCACCAGCCCCTAAGCCCTCCTCAAGGACGCTTGGGACCTAAGTGCAAAGGCAAGGCAGGGGTAGAGCTGAAGCCAGGAAGGCGCCAGTGGCGTTTCCGAGCCTCACACAGCCTGCTGCCTTCCTGGGAGGGAGCCTTAAAAGCAAGGCAAGTCTGCGCAAGGCTCGCCTATGGCAGAGCATCTTGGTGCCAGGAACTCTGCCAGATCGGGCTCTGAACAGAGCTAGAGATCTGCCGTACTGGAGTCGCACTTAGCTTCGTGTAAAGCAGGGATTTCAGCTTGACGGGGACTTGCTGCCTCCTCTTCCCCCGAGGAGGCTCGCTTCCCTGCTGGCTGTGCACTCGCCTATCAGGCGGGGGCGCAGGGCTCCTCCAGCAGGTCTTGCCTCAGGGGCTGCTTCCCCTGAGTTGGGGCTGTGGGCAGGAACCCAGACACGCAGGATCAGGCCCCAAACACCTGCACATGTCTCTGCTGGGGAGGAGAGTGCTAGGGAACCTACGTCTGTCATACACTTTCTGGGCACCCAAGGAATCAGCCTCCGTGTGTGCGGGGCTGAAAACCCCAGCCAGGGGCCTGGGAGCCTGGTGCTCTCCGTGTGGCGCTGATTCTGGCGGCCAAGAAACCGCTGGAGGAGCCCTGCAGTTGCCCTTCCCTTCCTCTGACAGAATTCTCACTGCTGGAGCCCTTGGCAGTGTGCAACCCACCAGCCCCTAAGCTCTCCTTAAGGAGGACTGGGACCTAAGTGCAAAGGCAAGGCAGGATTGGAGCTGAGGCAAGAAAGGCGCCAGTGGCGACTCCCAGGCTCCTGCTGCCTGCTCCTTCCTGGAGAGGCAGCCTAAAAGCAAGGCAAGTCTGGGCAAGGCTAGCCCCGGGCAGAGCAGCCTCGCGCCAGGAACTCTGCCAGATCGGGCTCTGAGCAGAGCTAGAGCTCTGCCGTACTGGAGGCGCACTTAGCTCCGTGCAAGCAGGGCTTTCCTTGACTGGGCTCGGCTGCCTCCTCTTCTCCCGAGGAGGCTCGCTTCCCTGCTGGCTGTGCACTCGCCTATCAGGCGGGGCGCAGGGCTCCTCCAGCAGGTCTTGCCTCAGGGGCTGCTTCCCCTGAGTTGGGGCTGTGGGCGGAACCCAGACACGCAGGATCAGGCCCCAAACCACCTGCACATGTCTCTGCTGGGGAGGAGAGTGCTAGGGAACCTACGTCTCTCACACACTTTCTAGGCACCCACGGAGTCAGCCTCTGGGAGTGTGGGGATGCAAAACCCAGCCAGGGGCCCTTGGAACCTGGTGCTCTCCGTGCGGAGCTTTGTCTGGGCGGCCAAGGAACCGCTGAAGGAGCCCTGCTGTTGCCCTTCGCTTCCCTCTGACAGAGCTTTCACTGCTGAGCCCTTGGCAGTGTGCAACCCACCAGCCCCTAAGCCCTCCTCAAGGACGCTTGGGACCTAAGTGCAAAGGCAAGGCAGGGGTAGAGCTGAAGCCAGGAAGGCGCCAGTGGCGTTTCCGAGCCTCACACAGCCTGCTCCTTCCTGGGGAGGGAGCCTTAAAGCAAGGCAAGTCTGCGCAAGGCTCGCCTATGGCAGAGCATCTTGGTGCCAGGAACTCTGCCAGATCGGGCCTCTGAACAGAGCTAGAGATCTGCCGTACTGGAGTCGCACTTAGCTTCGTGTAAGCAGGGATTTCAGCTTGACGGGGACTTGCTGCCTCCTCTTCCCCCGAGGAGGCCTCGCTTCCCTGCTGGCTGTGCACTCGCCTATCAGGCGGGGGGCGCAGGGCTCCTCCAGCAGGTCTTGCCTCAGGGGCTGCTTCCCCTGAGTTGGGGCTGTGGGCAGGAACCCAGACACGCAGGATCAGGCCCCAAACACCTGCACATGTCTCTGCTGGGGAGGAGAGTGCTAGGGAACCTACGTCTGTCATACACTTTCTGGGCACCCAAGGAATCAGCCTCCGTGTGTGCGGGGCTGAAAACCCCAGCCAGGGGACCCTGGGAGCCTGGTGCTCTCCGTGTGGCGCTGAATCTGGGCGGCCAAGCAACCGCTGGAGGAGCCCTGCAGTTGCCCTTCCCTTCCCTCTGACAGAATTCTCACTGGCTGGAGCCCTTGGCAGTGTGCAACCCACCAGCCCCTAAGCCTCTCCTTAAGGAGGACTGGGACCTAAGTGCAAAGGCAAGGCAGGATTGGAGCTGAGGCAAGAAAGGCGCCAGTGGCGACTCCCAGGCTCCTGCTGCTGCTCCTTCCTGGAGAGGCAGCCTAAAAGCAAGGCAAGTCTGGGCAAGGCTAGCCCCCGGCAGAGCAGCCTCGCGCCAGGAACTCTGCCAGATCGGGGCTCTGAGCAGAGCTAGAGCTCTGCCGTACTGGAGGCGCACTTAGCTCCGTGCAAGCAGGGCTTTCAACTTGACGGGGCTGGGCTGCCTCCTCTTCCCCGAGGAGGCTCGCTTCCCTGCTGGCTGTGCACTCGCCTATCAGGCGGGGGCGCAGGGCTCCTCCAGCAGGTCTTGCCTCAGGGGCTGCTTCCCCTGAGTTGGGGCTGTGGGCAGGAACCCAGACACGCAGGATCAGGCCCCAAACACCTGCACATGTCTCTGCTGGGGAGGAGAGTGCTAGGGAACCTACGTCTGTCATACACTTTCTGGGCACCCAAGGAATCAGCCTCCGTGTGTGCGGGGCTGAAAACCCCAGCCAGGGGCCCTGGAGCCTGGTGCTCTCGGTGCGGCGCTGATTCTAGGCGGCCTAGAAACCGCTGGAGGAGCCCTGCAGTTGCCCTTCCCTTCCCTCTGACAGAGCTCTCACTGCTGAAGCCCTTGGCAGTGTGCAACCCACCACCCCCTAAGCCCTCCCCAACGACGCCTGGCACCTATGTGCAAAGGCAAGGCAGGATTGGAGCTGAGGCAAGGAAGGCACCAGTGGCGTCTCCCAGGCTCGCTCAGACAGCTCCTTCCTGGGGAGGGAGCCTAAAAGCAAGGCAAGTCTGGGCAAGGCGAGCCCCGGCCGAGCAGCCTCGCGCCAGAAACTCTGCCAGATCGGGGCTCTGAGCAGAGCTAGAGCTCTGCCGTACTGGAGGCCCACTTAGCTCCGTGCAAGCAGGGCTTTCCCTCTTGACTGGCTCGGCTGCCTCCTCTTCTCCCGAGGAGGCTCGCTACACTGGCTGGCTGTGCTCTCGCCTATCAGGCGGGCGCGCAGGGCTCCTCCAGCAGGTCTTGCCTCAGGGGCTGCTTCCCCTGAGTTGGGGCTGTGGGCGGGAACCCAGACACGCAGGATAAGGCCCCAACCACCTGCACATGTCTCTGCTGGGGAGGAGAGTGCTAGGGAACCTACGTCTCTCACACACTTTCTAGGCACCCACGGAGTCAGCCTCTGGGAGTGTGGGGATGCAAAACCCAGCCAGGGGGCCCTTGGAACCTGGTGCTCTCCGTGCGGAGCTTTGTCTGGGCGGCCAAGGAACGCTGAAGGAGCCCTGCTGGTTGCCCTTCGCTTCCCTCTGACAGAGCTTTCACTGCTGGAGCCCTTGGCAGTGTGCAACCCACCAGCCCCTAAGCCCTCCTCAAGGACGCTTGGGACCTTAAGTGCAAAGGCAAGGCAGGGGTAGAGCTGAAGCCAGGAAGGCGCCAGTGGCGTTTCCGAGCCTCACACAGCCTGCTCCTTCCTGGGGAGGGAGCCTTAAAGCAAGGCAAGTCTGCGCAAGGCTCGCCTATGGCAGAGCATCTTGGTGCCAGGAACTCTGCCAGATCGGGCCTCTGAACAGAGCTAGAGATCTGCCGTACTGGAGTCGCACTTAGCTTCGTGGTAAGCAGGGATTTCAGCTTGACGGGGACTTGCTGCCTCCTTCTTCCCCCGAGGAGGCTCGCTTCCCTGCTGGCTGTGCACTCGCCTATCAGGGCGGGGGCGCAGGGCTCCTCCAGCAGGTCTTGCCTCCAGGGGCTGCCTTCCCCTGAGTTGGGGCTGTGGGCAGGAACCCAGACACGCAGGATCAGGCCCCAAACACCTGCACATGTCTCTGCTGGCGGAGGAGAGTGCTAGGGAACCTACGTCTGTCATACACTTTCTGGGCGCCCAAGGAATCAGCCTCCGGTGTGTGCCGGGCTGAAGAACCCCAGCCAGGGGACCTGGGAGCCTGGTGCTCTCCGTGTGGCGCTGAATCTGGGCGGCCAAGCAACCGCTGGAGGAGCCCTGCAGTTGCCCTTCCCTTCCCTCTGACAGAATTCTCACTGCTGGAGCCCTTGGCAGTGTGCAACCCACCAGCCCCTAAGCCTCTCCTTAAGGACCTGGGACCTAAGTGCAAAGGCAAGGCAGGATTGGAGCTGAAGGCAAGAAAGGCGCCAGTGGCGACTCCCAGGCTCACTGCTGCCTGCTCCTTCCTGGGAGAGGCAGCCCTAAAGCAAGGCAAGTCTGGCGCAAGGCTAGCCCCCGGCAGAGCAGCCTCGCGCCAGGAACTCTGCCAGATCGGGCTCTGAAGCAGAGCTAGAGCTCTGCCGTACTGGAGGCGCACTTAGCTCCGTGCAAGCAGGGCTTTCACTTGACTGGGGCTGGGCTGCCTCCTCTTCCCCCGAGGAGGCTCGCTTCCCTGCTGGCTGTGCACTCGCCTATCAGGCGGGGGCGCAGGGCTCCTCCAGCAGGTCTTGCCTCAGGGGCTGCTTCCCCTGAGTTGGGGCTGTGGGCAGGAACCCAGACACGCAGGATCAGGCCCAAACACCTGCACATGTCTCTGCTGGGGAGGAGAGTGCTAGGGAACCTACGTCTGTCATACACTTTCTGGGCACCCAAGGAATCAGCCTCCGTGTGTGCGGGGCTGAAAACCCCAGCCAGGGGCCCTGGGAGCCTGGTGCTCTCGGTGCGGCGCTGATTCTAGGCGGCCTAGAAACCGCTGGAGGAGCCCTGCAGTTGCCCTTCCCTTCCCTCTGACAGAGCTCTCACTGCTGAAGCCCTTGGCAGTGTGCAACCACCACCCCCTAAGCCCTCCCAACGACGCCTGGCACCTATGTGCAAAGGCAAGGCAGGATTGGAGCTGAGGCAAGGAAGGCACCAGTGGCGTCTCCCAGGCTCGCTCAGACAGCTCCTTCCTGGGGAGGGAGCCTAAAAGCAAGGCAAGTCTGGGCAAGGCGAGCCCCCGCCGAGCAGCCTCGCGCCCAGAAACTCTGCCAGATCGGGCTCTGAGCAGAGCTAAGCTCTGCCGTACTGGAGGCCCACTTAGCTCCGTGCAAGCAGGGCTTTCCTCTTGACTGGCTCGGCTGCCTCTCTTCTCCCGAGGAGGCTCGCTACACTGCTGGCTGTGCTCTCGCCTATCAGGCGGGGCGCAGGGCTCCTCCAGCAGGTCTTGCCTCAGGGGCTGCTTCCCCTGAGTTGAGGCTGTGGGCGGGAACCCAGACACGCAGGATAAGGCCCCAAC
>NW_017192845.1:0-10084 GCF_001704415.2 Capra hircus
AGCTTAGGGGCTGGGGGTTGCACACTGCAAGGGCTTCCAGCAGTGAGAATTCTGTCAGAGGGAAGGGAAGGGCAACTGCAGGCTCCTCCAGGTTTCTTGGCCGCCCAGATTCAGCGCCACACGGAGAGCACCAGGCTCCCAGGCCCCTGGCTGGGTTTCAGCCCCGCACACACGGAGGCTGATTCCTTGGGTGCCCAGAAAGTGTATGACAGACGTAGGTTCCCTAGCACTCTCCTCCCCAGCAGAGAACATGTGCAGGTGTTTGGGGCCTGATCCTGCGTGTCTGGGTTCCTGCCCACAGCCCCAACTCAGGGGAAGCAGCCCTGAGGCAAGACCTGCTGGAGAGCCCTGCGCCCCGCCTGATAGGCGTGCACAGCCAGCAGGGAAGCGAGCTCCTCGGGGGAAGAGGAGGCAGCAAGTCCCCGTCAAGCTGAAAATCCCTGCTTACACGAAGCTAAGTGCGACTCCAGTACGGCAGATCTCTAGCTCTGTTCAGAGGCCCGATCTGGCAGAGTTCCTGGCACCAAGATGCTCTGCCATAGGCGAGCCTTGCGCAGACTTGCCTTGCTTTAAGGCTCCCTCCCAGGAAGGAGCAGGCTGTGTGAGGCTCGGAAACGCCACTGGCGCCTTCCTGGCTTCAGCTCTACCCCTGCCTTGCCTTTGCACTTAGGTCCCAAGCGTCCTTGAGGAGGGCTTAGGGCTGGTGGGTTGCACACTGCCAAGGGCTCCAGCAGTGAAAGCTCTGTCAGAGGAAGCGAAGGGCAACAGCAGGGCTCCTTCAGCGGTTCCTTGGCCGCCCAGACAAAGCTCCGCACGGAGAGCACCAGGTTCCAAGGGCCCCTGGCTGGGTTTTGCATCCCCCACACTCCCAGAGGCTGACTCCGTGGGTGCCTAGAAAGTGTGTGAGAGACGTAGGTTCCCTAGCACTCTCCTCCCCAGCAGAGACATGTGCAGGTGGTTGGGGCCTTATCCTGCGTGTCTGGGTTCCGCCCACAGCCTCAACTCAGGGAAGCAGCCCCTGAGGCAAGACCTGCTGGAGGAGCCCTGCGCGCCGCCTGATAGGCGAGAGCACAGCCAGCAGTGTAGCGAGCCTCCTCGGGAGAAGAGGAGGCAGCCGAGCCCAGTCAAGAGGAAAGCCCTGCTTGCACGGAGCTAAGTGGCCTCCAGTACGGCAGAGCTCTAGCTCTGCTCAGAGCCCGATCTGGCAGAGTTTCTGCGCGCGAGGCTGCTCGGCCGGGGGCTCGCCTTGCCCAGACTTGCCTTGCTTTTAGGCTCCCTCCCCAGGAAGGAGCTGTCTGAGCGAGCCTGGGAGACGCCACTGGTGCCTTCCTTGCCTCAGCTCCAATCCTGCCTTGCCTTTGCACATAGGTGCCAGGCGTGGTTGGGGAGGGCTTAGGGGGGTGGTGGGTTGCACACTGCCAAGGGCTTCAGCAGTGAGAGCTCTGTCAGAGGGAAGGAAGGGCAACTGCAGGGCTCCTCCAGCGGTTTCTAGGCCGCCTAGAATCAGCGCCGCACCGAGAGCACCAGGCTCCCAGGGCCCCTGGCTGGGTTTTCAGCCCCGCACACACGGAGGCTGATTCCTTGGGTGCCCAGAAAGTGTATGACAGACGTAGGTTCCCTAGCACTCTCCTCCCAGCAGAGACATGTGCAGGTGTTTGGGGCCTGATCCTGCGTGTCTGGGTTCCTGCCCACAGCCCCAACTCAGGGGAAGCAGCCCCTGAGGCAAGACCTGCTGGAGGAGCCCTGCGCCCCGCCTGATAGGCGAGTGCACAGCCAGCAGGGAAGCGAGCCTCCTCGGGGAAGAGGAGGCAGCCCAGCCCCGTCAAGTTGAAAGCCCTGCTTGCACGGAGCTAAGTGCGCCTCCAGTACGGCAGAGCTCTAGCTCTGCTCAGAGCCCCGATCTGGCAGAGTTCCTGGCGCGAGGCTGCTCTGCCGGGGGCTAGCCTTGCCCAGACTTGCCTTGCTTTTAGGCTGCCTCTCCAGGAAGGAGCAGGCAGCAGGAGCCTGGGAGTCGCCACTGGCGCCTTTCTTGCCTCAGCTCCAATCCTGCCTTGCCTTTGCACTTAGGTCCCAGTCCTCCTTAAGGAGAGCTTAGGGGCTGGTGGGTTGCACACTGCCAAGGGCTCCAGCAGTGAGAATTCTGTCAGAGGGAAGGGAAGGGCAACTGCAGGGCTCCTCCAGCGGTTGCTTGGCCGCCCAGATTCAGCGCCACACGGAGAGCACCAGGCTCCCAGGTCCCCTGGCTGGGGTTTTCAGCCCCGCACACACGGAGGCTGATTCCTTGGGTGCCCAGAAAGTGTATGACAGACGTAGGTTCCCTAGCACTCTCCTCCCCAGCAGAGACATGTGCAGTGTTTGGGGCCTGATCCTGCGTGTCTGGGTTCCTGCCCACAGCCCCAACTCAGGGGAAGCAGCCCCTGAGGCAAGACCTGCTGGAGGAGCCCTGCGCCCCGCCTGATAGGCGAGTGCACAGCCAGCAGGGAAGCGAGCCTCCTCGGGGGAAGAGGAGGCAGCAAGTCCCCGTCAAGCTGAAATCCCTGCTTACACGAAGCTAAGTGCGACTCCAGTACGGCAGATCTCTAGCTCTGTTCAGAGGCCCGATCTGGCAGAGTTCCTGGCACCAAGATGCTCTGCCATAGGCGAGCCTTGCGCAGACTTGCCTTGCTTTAAGGCTCCCTCCCCAGGAAGGAGCAGGCTGTGTGAGGCTCGGAAACGCCACTGGCGCCTTCCTGGCTTCAGCTCTACCCCTGCCTTGCCTTTGCACTTAGGTCCCAAGCGTCCTTGAGGAGGGCTTAGGGGCTGGTGGGTTGCACACTGCCAAGGGCTCCAGCAGTGAAAGCTCTGTCAGAGGGAAGCGAAGGGCAACAGCAGGGCTCCTTCAGCGGTTCCTTGGCCGCCCAGACAAAGCTCCGCACGGAGAGCACCAGGTTCCAAGGGCCCCTGGCTGGGTTTTGCATCCCCACACTCCCAGAGGCTGACTCCGTGGGTGCCTAGAAAGTGTGTGAGAGACGTAGGTTCCCTAGCACTCTCCTCCCCAGCAGAGACATGTGCAGGTGGTTGGGGCCTTATCCTGCGTGTCTGGGTTCCCGCCCACAGCCTCAACTCAGGGGAAGCAGCCCCTGAGGCAAGACCTGCTGGAGGAGCCCTGCGCGCCCGCCTGATAGGCGAGAGCACAGCCAGCAGTGTAGCGAGCCTCCTCGGAGAAGAGGAGGCAGCCGAGCCCAGTCAAGAGGAAAGCCCTGCTTGCACGGAGCTAAGTGGGCCTCCAGTACGGCAGAGCTCTAGCTCTGCTCAGAGCCCCGATCTGGCAGAGTTTCTGGCGCGAGGCTGCTCGGCCGGGGGCTCGCCTTGCCCAGACTTGCCTTGCTTTTAGGCTCCCTCCCCAGGAAGGAGCTGTCTGAGCGAGCCTGGGAGACGCCACTGGTGCCTTCCTTGCCTCAGCTCCAATCCTGCCTTGCCTTTGCACATAGGTGCCAGGCGTCGTTGGGAGGGCTTAGGGGGTGGTGGGTTGCACACTGCCAAGGGCTTCAGCAGTGAGAGCTCTGTCAGAGGGAAGGGAAGGGCAACTGCAGGGCTCCTCCAGCGGTTTCTAGGCCGCCTAGAATCAGCGCCGCACCGAGAGCACCAGGCTCCCAGGGCCCCTGGCTGGGGTTTTCAGCCCCGCACACACGGAGGCTGATTCCTTGGGTGCCCAGAAAGTGTATGACAGACGTAGGTTCCCTAGCACTCTCCTCCCCAGCAGAGACATGTGCAGGTGGTTGGGGCCTGATCCTGCGTGTCTGGGTTCCTGCCCACAGCCCAACTCAGGGGAAGCAGCCCCTGAGGCAAGACCTGCTGGAGGAGCCCTGCGCCCCGCCTGATAGGCGAGTGCACAGCCAGCAGGGAAGCGAGCCTCCTCGGGGAAGAGGAGGCAGCCCAGCCCCGTCAAGTTGAAAGCCCTGCTTGCACGGAGCTAAGTGCGCCTCCAGTACGGCAGAGCTCTAGCTCTGCTCAGAGCCCCGATCTGGCAGAGTTCCTGGCGCGAGGCTGCTCTGCCGGGGGCTAGCCTTGCCCAGACTTGCCTTGCTTTTAGGCTGCCTCTCCAGGAAGGAGCAGGCAGCAGGAGCCTGGGAGTCGCCACTGGCGCCTTTCTTGCCTCAGCTCCAATCCTGCCTTGCCTTTGCACTTAGGTCCCAGTCCTCCTTAAGGAGAGCTTAGGGGCTGGTGGGTTGCACACTGCCAAGGGCTCCAGCAGTGAGAATTCTGTCAGAGGGAAGGGAAGGGCAACTGCAGGGCTCCTCCAGCGGTTGCTTGGCCGCCCAGATTCAGCGCCACACGGAGAGCACCAGGCTCCCAGGGCCCCTGGCTGGGGTTTTCAGCCCCGCACACACGGAGGCTGATTCCTTGGGTGCCCAGAAAGTGTATGACAGACGTAGGTTCCCTAGCACTCTCCTCCCCAGCAGAGACATGTGCAGGTGTTTGGGGCCTGATCCTGCGTGTCTGGGTTCCTGCCCACAGCCCCAACTCAGGGGAAGCAGCCCCTGAGGCAAGACCTGCTGGAGGAGCCCTGCGCCCCGCCTGATAGGCGAGTGCACAGCCAGCAGGGAAGCGAGCCTCCTCGGGGGAAGAGGAGGCAGCAAGTCCCCGTCAAGCTGAAATCCCTGCTTACACGAAGCTAAGTGCGACTCCAGTACGGCAGATCTCTAGCTCTGTTCAGAGGCCCGATCTGGCAGAGTTCCTGGCACCAAGATGCTCTGCCATAGGCGAGCCTTGCGCAGACTTGCCTTGCTTTAAGGCTCCCTCCCCAGGAAGGAGCAGGCTGTGTGAGGCTCGGAAACGCCACTGGCGCCTTCCTGGCTTCAGCTCTACCCCTGCCTTGCCTTTGCACTTAGGTCCCAAGCGTCCTTGAGGAGGGCTTAGGGGCTGGTGGGTTGCACACTGCCAAGGGCTCCAGCAGTGAAAGCTCTGTCAGAGGGAAGCGAAGGGCAACAGCAGGGCTCCTTCAGCGGTTCCTTGGCCGCCCAGACAAAGCTCCGCACGGAGAGCACCAGGTTCCAAGGGCCCCTGGCTGGGTTTTGCATCCCCACACTCCCAGAGGCTGACTCCGTGGGTGCCTAGAAAGTGTGTGAGAGACGTAGGTTCCCTAGCACTCTCCTCCCCAGCAGAGACATGTGCAGGTGGTTGGGGCCTTATCCTGCGTGTCTGGGTTCCCGCCCACAGCCTCAACTCAGGGGAAGCAGCCCCTGAGGCAAGACCTGCTGGAGGAGCCCTGCGCGCCCGCCTGATAGGCGAGAGCACAGCCAGCAGTGTAGCGAGCCTCCTCGGGAGAAGAGGAGGCAGCCGAGCCCAGTCAAGAGGAAAGCCCTGCTTGCACGGAGCTAAGTGGGCCTCCAGTACGGCAGAGCTCTAGCTCTGCTCAGAGCCCCGATCTGGCAGAGTTTCTGGCGCGAGGCTGCTCGGCCGGGGGCTCGCCTTGCCCAGACTTGCCTTGCTTTTAGGCTCCCTCCCAGGAAGGAGCTGTCTGAGCGAGCCTGGGAGACGCCACTGGTGCCTTCCTTGCCTCAGCTCCAATCCTGCCTTGCCTTTGCACATAGGTGCCAGGCGTCGTTGGGGAGGGCTTAGGGGGTGGTGGGTTGCACACTGCCAAGGGCTTCAGCAGTGAGAGCTCTGTCAGAGGGAAGGGAAGGGCAACTGCAGGGCTCCTCCAGCGGTTTCTAGCCGCCTAGAATCAGCGCCGCACCGAGAGCACCAGGCTCCCAGGGCCCCTGGCTGGGGTTTTCAGCCCCGCACACACGGAGGCTGATTCCTTGGGTGCCCAGAAAGTGTATGACAGACGTAGGTTCCCTAGCACTCTCCTCCCCAGCAGAGACATGTGCAGGTGTTGGGGCCTGATCCTGCGTGTCTGGGTTCCTGCCCACAGCCCCAACTCAGGGGAAGCAGCCCCTGAGGCAAGACCTGCTGGAGGAGCCCTGCGCCCCCGCCTGATAGGCGAGTGCACAGCCAGCAGGGAAGCGAGCCTCCTCGGGGGAAGAGGAGGCAGCCCAGCCCGTCAAGTTGAAAGCCCTGCTTGCACGGAGCTAAGTGCGCCTCCAGTACGGCAGAGCTCTAGCTCTGCTCAGAGCCCCGATCTGGCAGAGTTCCTGGCGCGAGGCTGCTCTGCCGGGGGCTAGCCTTGCCCAGACTTGCCTTGCTTTTAGGCTGCCTCTCCAGGAAGGAGCAGGCAGCAGGAGCCTGGGAGTCGCCACTGGCGCCTTTCTTGCCTCAGCTCCAATCCTGCCTTGCCTTTGCACTTAGGTCCCAGTCCTCCTTAAGGAGAGCTTAGGGGCTGGTGGGTTGCACACTGCCAAGGGCTCCAGCAGTGAGAATTCTGTCAGAGGGAAGGGAAGGGCAACTGCAGGGCTCCTCCAGCGGTTGCTTGGCCGCCCAGATTCAGCGCCACACGGAGAGCACCAGGCTCCCAGGCCCCTGGCTGGGGTTTTCAGCCCCGCACACACGGAGGCTGATTCCTTGGGTGCCCAGAAAGTGTATGACAGACGTAGGTTCCCTAGCACTCTCCTCCCCAGCAGAGACATGTGCAGGTGTTTGGGGCCTGATCCTGCGTGTCTGGGTTCCTGCCCACAGCCCCAACTCAGGGGAAGCAGCCCCTGAGGCAAGACCTGCTGGAGGAGCCCTGCGCCCCCGCCTGATAGGCGAGTGCACAGCCAGCAGGGAAGCGAGCCTCCTCGGGGGAAGAGGAGGCAGCAAGTCCCCGTCAAGCTGAAATCCCTGCTTACACGAAGCTAAGTGCGACTCCAGTACGGCAGATCTCTAGCTCTGTTCAGAGGCCCGATCTGGCAGAGTTCCTGGCACCAAGATGCTCTGCCATAGGCGAGCCTTGCGCAGACTTGCCTTGCTTTAAGGCTCCCTCCCCAGGAAGGAGCAGGCTGTGTGAGGCTCGGAAACGCCACTGGCGCCTTCCTGGCTTCAGCTCTACCCCTGCCTTGCCTTTGCACTTAGGTCCCAAGCGTCCTTGAGGAGGGCTTAGGGGCTGGTGGGTTGCACACTGCCAAGGGCTCCAGCAGTGAAAGCTCTGTCAGAGGGAAGCGAAGGGCAACAGCAGGGCTCCTTCAGCGGTTCCTTGGCCGCCCAGACAAAGCTCCGCACGGAGAGCACCAGGTTCCAAGGGCCCCTGGCTGGGTTTTGCATCCCCACACTCCCAGAGGCTGACTCCGTGGGTGCCTAGAAAGTGTGTGAGAGACGTAGGTTCCCTAGCACTCTCCTCCCCAGCAGAGACATGTGCAGGTGGTTGGGGCCTTATCCTGCGTGTCTGGGTTCCCGCCCACAGCCTCAACTCAGGGGAAGCAGCCCCTGAGGCAAGACCTGCTGGAGGAGCCCTGCGCGCCCGCCTGATAGGCGAGAGCACAGCCAGCAGTGTAGCGAGCCTCCTCGGGAGAAGAGGAGGCAGCCGAGCCCAGTCAAGAGGAAAGCCCTGCTTGCACGGAGCTAAGTGGGCCTCCAGTACGGCAGAGCTCTAGCTCTGCTCAGAGCCCCGATCTGGCAGAGTTTCTGGCGCGAGGCTGCTCGGCCGGGGGCTCGCCTTGCCCAGACTTGCCTTGCTTTTAGGCTCCCTCCCCAGGAAGGAGCTGTCTGAGCGAGCCTGGGAGACGCCACTGGTGCCTTCCTTGCCTCAGCTCCAATCCTGCCTTGCCTTTGCACATAGGTGCCAGGCGTGGTTGGGGAGGGCTTAGGGGGTGGTGGGTTGCACACTGCCAAGGGCTTCAGCAGTGAGAGCTCTGTCAGAGGGAAGGGAAGGGCAACTGCAGGGCTCCTCCAGCGGTTTCTAGGCCGCCTAGAATCAGCGCCGCACCGAGAGCACCAGGCTCCCAGGGCCCCTGGCTGGGGTTTTCAGCCCCGCACACACGGAGGCTGATTCCTTGGGTGCCCAGAAAGTGTATGACAGACGTAGGTTCCCTAGCACTCTCCTCCCCAGCAGAGACATGTGCAGGTGGTTGGGGCCTGATCCTGCGTGTCTGGGTTCCTGCCCACAGCCCCAACTCAGGGGAAGCAGCCCCTGAGGCAAGACCTGCTGGAGGAGCCCTGCGCCCCGCCTGATAGGCGAGTGCACAGCCAGCAGGGAAGCGAGCCTCCTCGGGGGAAGAGGAGGCAGCCCAGCCCCGTCAAGTTGAAAGCCCTGCTTGCACGGAGCTAAGTGCGCCTCCAGTACGGCAGAGCTCTAGCTCTGCTCAGAGCCCCGATCTGGCAGAGTTCCTGGCGCGAGGCTGCTCTGCCGGGGCTAGCCTTGCCCAGACTTGCCTTGCTTTTAGGCTGCCTCTCCAGGAAGGAGCAGGCAGCAGGAGCCTGGGAGTCGCCACTGGCGCCTTTCTTGCCTCAGCTCCAATCCTGCCTTGCCTTTGCACTTAGGTCCCAGTCCTCCTTAAGGAGAGCTTAGGGGCTGGTGGGTTGCACACTGCCAAGGGCTCCAGCAGTGAGAATTCTGTCAGAGGGAAGGGAAGGGCAACTGCAGGGCTCCTCCAGCGGTTGCTTGGCCGCCCAGATTCAGCGCCACACGGAGAGCACCAGGCTCC
The DNA here is from genome assembly GCF_001704415.2 of Capra hircus. NCBI lineage: Eukaryota > Metazoa > Chordata > Mammalia > Artiodactyla > Bovidae > Capra > Capra hircus. The sequence goes on from NW_017192845.1 coordinate 8,544, forward strand.
CAGGTCCCCTGGCTGGGGTTTTCAGCCCCGCACACACGGAGGCTGATTCCTTGGGTGCCCAGAAAGTGTATGACAGACGTAGGTTCCCTAGCACTCTCCTCCCCAGCAGAGACATGTGCAGGTGTTTGGGGCCTGATCCTGCGTGTCTGGGTTCCTGCCCACAGCCCCAACTCAGGGGAAGCAGCCCCTGAGGCAAGACCTGCTGGAGGAGCCCTGCGCCCCCGCCTGATAGGCGAGTGCACAGCCAGCAGGGAAGCGAGCCTCCTCGGGGGAAGAGGAGGCAGCAAGTCCCCGTCAAGCTGAAATCCCTGCTTACACGAAGCTAAGTGCGACTCCAGTACGGCAGATCTCTAGCTCTGTTCAGAGGCCCGATCTGGCAGAGTTCCTGGCACCAAGATGCTCTGCCATAGGCGAGCCTTGCGCAGACTTGCCTTGCTTTAAGGCTCCCTCCCCAGGAAGGAGCAGGCTGTGTGAGGCTCGGAAACGCCACTGGCGCCTTCCTGGCTTCAGCTCTACCCCTGCCTTGCCTTTGCACTTAGGTCCCAAGCGTCCTTGAGGAGGGCTTAGGGGCTGGTGGGTTGCACACTGCCAAGGGCTCCAGCAGTGAAAGCTCTGTCAGAGGGAAGCGAAGGGCAACAGCAGGGCTCCTTCAGCGGTTCCTTGGCCGCCCAGACAAAGCTCCGCACGGAGAGCACCAGGTTCCAAGGGCCCCTGGCTGGGTTTTGCATCCCCACACTCCCAGAGGCTGACTCCGTGGGTGCCTAGAAAGTGTGTGAGAGACGTAGGTTCCCTAGCACTCTCCTCCCCAGCAGAGACATGTGCAGGTGGTTGGGGCCTTATCCTGCGTGTCTGGGTTCCCGCCCACAGCCTCAACTCAGGGGAAGCAGCCCCTGAGGCAAGACCTGCTGGAGGAGCCCTGCGCCCGCCTGATAGGCGAGAGCACAGCCAGCAGTGTAGCGAGCCTCCTCGGAGAAGAGGAGGCAGCCGAGCCCAGTCAAGAGGAAAGCCCTGCTTGCACGGAGCTAAGTGGCCTCCAGTACGGCAGAGCTCTAGCTCTGCTCAGAGCCCCGATCTGGCAGAGTTTCTGGCGCGAGGCTGCTCGGCCGGGGGCTCGCCTTGCCCAGACTTGCCTTGCTTTTAGGCTCCCTCCCCAGGAAGGAGCTGTCTGAGCGAGCCTGGGAGACGCCACTGGTGCCTTCCTTGCCTCAGCTCCAATCCTGCCTTGCCTTTGCACATAGGTGCCAGGCGTCGTTGGGGAGGGCTTAGGGGGTGGTGGGTTGCACACTGCCAAGGGCTTCAGCAGTGAGAGCTCTGTCAGAGGGAAGGGAAGGGCAACTGCAGGCTCCTCCAGCGGTTTCTAGGCCGCCTAGAATCAGCGCCGCACCGAGAGCACCAGGCTCCCAGGGCCCCTGGCTGGGGTTTTCAGCCCCGCACACACGGAGGCTGATTCCTTGGGTGCCCAGAAAGTGTATGACAGACGTAGGTTCCCTAGCACTCTCCTCCCCAGCAGAGACATGTGCAGGTGGTGGGGGGCCTGATCC
>NW_017192846.1:0-10084 GCF_001704415.2 Capra hircus
CGGCCGGAATTCTTTCCCACAAGCAGGGAAAAGGATCCGTCATCTCGAGGTCCGAGGCAGAAACGGGGCTCCTGGATGTGGGCGGGACCCTCGTGCTTCCTCTGGAGTGGAAGACGGTATGTCGGGGAACTTCTTGAGTTCAGCAAGGTTGTGAAGGAACTTTGGAATTTCCAGAGTTTAGGTGTGATTAGCCTCGAGTGCCTCAGCGGAAATTGCCTCATCTTGCCTGGAGGGGAGAACCTCCTGGATTTTCTCGAATTGTGGCAGGTGTTCTCAACGTACGCTGGGACCTCAGGGACCCTCTGGTGGCGTCAGGAAAGGCCAGTTTCCCATCCGAGTGGCTACGGGGCCTCTCAGGATTCCTCTCCCGTCGATGGTGGGGCCTAAGACCTTGTGTGAAGTCGGAGGCCGGTACCTGAGGATTCCTCTCCGTGGTGACATGGTTCTTGGGGTACTTCTTGAGTCTCCCCAGGGGTGTCAGTCTCTTTCTCAGCGGGATCATGCAAGAACGCTTACCTCCTGAGCTGCAGTAGCAGTGTCACGCTGCCCGTCGCGTGGATCAAGAGATCTATGTCTTTCCTCGAGGTATTTCTCCGGGGGCTTTCCCTCGAGGCTTTCCACGAGGCTTTCCCACATCGCTGTCCCACGTGCCACCATGGTGCCAGTCGATCCTCGGCGTGAAAATCAAGGCAGTGCAGGGAAAACAGGTTCCTCTGGAATGGACTGAGACATCTGGGGGACTCTTGGAATTGTGGCACGACCCTGGAGTTCCTCTCGCCTTTCCTGTGGAGAGCGCCTCTTCTTGAGATGCGGTGGGAACGCCGGGAATACTTTCCCGACCAAGCAGGGAAAGTGCCGTGGTCCAGCCCCGGTGGATCCAGCGGTGATTCGAAGGTGGGGACGTAGTCGTCGTTTGGAAATATACATATTTAATCCCAGATATAAAGAGATTAGAAATGGATTGTGTAGTAGGAAGATTATTGGAGAAAAAGAGGCTGAATAACTTGGATTACGTGGAATAGCATCCATCCTCCAGTAGAGAATTCAGCCAGAAAAACGGGAGCAAAAAAGAAGCGACATGGGGGAATCAGTCTTTCCGGAAACTGATCTGATTTCTTTATTTTTGGTTTTGCTTGTATACCTCTTGTTACACATAGGGATGAATACAGAGTCACGCAGGAGTCGGCATCCTGACCTTTATCAAAATCAGGTGCTTCACATAAATGTATAAAAAAAAGGTCTTAGGGATCTTACATCATCTTCTGGCCATGAATGAGACCTGCTGACATTTTATGATCCTTTCTTTCTGATAACCAAATAAACTTATTTCTTCCAAGGGTGTTTTTTCTTAAACCAGGCACCACCCTCCAAATAAAGTTACATTCCTATAGGGTGAGGGTGTAGTGAGTTACAATCAAGAAAGGAATTTATTTAACCCAAGGTTAACATGATTAGTCTTAAAGGTGAATTCTTATTTCTCCTATATGCTTAAAGGTTAATACTTATTTCTCCTATATACTAGTTATATTCATTATAAGGGTAGGGAACATGGAGATTTATCAGCAAACATCAGCCTAACAAATGAAAATCCTTTCATCAATTCTCCCCTTAAGATCTATTTAGTCTTAAGATATGATAAAGTTACATTCTTACATAGAAAGGACACAGTGATATATAACAAAGTACAGTGATCTATTACAAAAGTGAAAATCCATTAACTCAAAAAGTCTAGTATTGCTAACATCAAAAACTGCTATATTTCCTTTGCTATATTCCAAATACATTGATTAATATATTCCCAAGTGCCTAAGGATATGGAGGCCTGGTGGCAATCATTGACTCAACAAGAAGAAAAAGTCCTATGCTAATTAAGACTCTCAAAATACTCCAAAACTCTCTGTGCTGTTTACAGTTGAGAGGTAGTAAAAATCTTGTGCCTAGTGGCAGCAGTATGGATAATCCTGTCACACAAGCTGGTCTGTCAGCAGAGAGGTTTGACCTAAAATATCCTTGTCCCACCCAGAGCAGGGAATTAGCAGCAATTTTTGACACAACAAATGAAGAACCTTCACCAATATAATTCCTAACCAACTATACTAATAATTTCTAACTCCCCAAAATAATTTGCCTTTAGTAAGTCTAAAACATCTCATGCCTCTCAGGTTGGGAGGCTGTAAACAATCACATGTGGCCGGACAAACCTATAAAGGTGGCTAGATAACCTTCAGAGGAGTCGGCAAGCTGAAACACTCTTGTCATGCCCAAGAATATTTATTGCCTTGAAGCTGCACGTTTACTTCTTCTCCGAGAGAAACAGTTATGGGGGAGAGCCCCGTAAAGTCAGAAGTGTAGGTGAGAGCATAAAACAGACTCTGGTTTTGGGGTTCGATGCTCGGGAACAGGGGGTTACCTGAGGCTTGATCACGCCTTTGCGCATGCCAAGCCTCCTTCCTCATGACCTTTGCCATAGGCGGAATTCCTCACGCTGGTCCCCGGAAGGAAAGGATCCCTCATCTCGAGCGACGAGGCGGAAACGCGCCTCCTGTGGATGTAGGGGGGACCATCTTGCTTATTCTCGAGTGGAGACGGGTATGTCGGGGAACTTCTTGAGTTGCAGCAAGGGTGTAAAGTACCTTTTGGAAGTTCCAGAGGTTAGGTGTGATTAGCCTCGAGACACCTCAGTGGAAATGGGCCTCATCTCGCCTGGAGGGGAGAACCTCCTGGATTTTCTCGAGTTGCGGCAGGTGCTCTCGACTTACGACGGGGACCTCAGGGGCCAGCTCTGGTGGCCTCAGGAAAGGCCAGTCCCCATTCAAGTTTCTAGGGGGCCTCTCAGGATTCCTCTCCTGTCGATGCCGGGGCCTAAGACCTTGTGTGAAGTCGGGGCTGGAACCTGAAGATTCCTCTCCAGTGCTGACATGGATCTTGTGGTACTTCTGGAGTCTCCCCAGGGGAGTCAGTCCTCGTCTCGAGTGGGGGCATGCACGTGCGCTTTCCTCCTGAGCGGTAGCAGCAGTGTCACGCTTCCCGTCGCGTGGATCAAGGGATCTGTGGCTTTCCCTCTAGGCTTTCCCATGAGGCTTTCCCACAGGGCTGTCCCACATGCCACCTTGGTGTGAGACGATCCTCGGCGTGAAAGTCATGGCAGTGCAGGGAAAACAGGTTCCTCTGGAATGGACTGAGACATCTGGGGAACTCTTGGAATGGTGGCACGACCCTGGAGTTCCTCTGGCCTTTCCTGTGGAGAGCACTTCCTCTTGAGATGCGACGGGAACGCCAGGAATTCTTTCCCGACCACGCAGGGAAAGGATCCCTCCTCTCTAGATACGAGGCGGAAACGGGGCTCCTCTGGATGTGGGTGGGACCCTCGTGCTTCATCTCGAGTGGAGACGGGTATGTCGGTGATCTTCTTGACTTGCCGCAGGGGTGTCAAAGACCCTTTGGAAGTTCCAGAGGTTAGGTGTGATTAGCCTCGAGATGCCTCAGGGGAAATGGGCCTCATCTCGCCTGGAGGGGAGAACCTCCTGGATTATCTTGAGTTGGAGCAGGTGCTCTCGTCTTAGCATGGGGACCTCAGGGACCCGCTCCTGTGGCCTCAGAAAAGGCCAGTGCCCATGGGAGTTGCTAGGGGGCCTCTCAGGATTCCTCTCACGTCGATGCCGGGGCCTAAGACCTTGTGTGGAGAGCCCGAGCGGAGGCGGCGCGGAGCGTTTCGGTTCTCAGTGCCTGGGGCACCGGTGTGTGGTGTGAGGCTGCGGCGGAGCCTCTACACTGAAGGTGCGAGAGGTTGGCAGCTTCGATTGAAGCACATCGAGCGGCGACAGCAGTGAAAGTCATGAGCGACAGCGGCGAGGAGAACTACGGCGAGGGGGAATCCCGTTCTGCTTCCAGAAGCGGAAGTGCTCATGGATCTGGGAAATCTGCAAGTCATACCCCTGCAAGGTCTCGCTCCAAGGAAGATTCCAGGCGTTCCAGATCAAAGTCCAGGTCCAGATCGGAATCTAGGTCTAGATCCAGAAGAAGTTCTCGGAGGCATTATACAAGGTCACGATCTCGGTCCCGGTCCCATAGAAGATCTCGTAGCAGATCTTACAGCAGAGATTATCGAAGACGGCATAGCCACAGTCATTCTCCCATGTCTACTCGCTGGCGTCATGTTGGGAATCGGGCAAATCCTGATCCTAACTGTTGTCTTGGAGTATTTGGATTGAGCTTGTATACTACAGAAAGAGATCTAAGAGAAATGTTCTCTAAATATGGCCCAATTGCTGATGTATCTATTGTATATGACCAGCAGTCTAGACGTTCAAGAGGATTTGCCTTTGTATACTTTGAAAATGTAGATGATGCCAAGGAAGCAAAAAGAGCGTGCCAATGGAATGGAGCTTGATGGATGTAGGATCAGAGTTGACTTCTCCATAACGAAAAGACCACATACTCCAACAGCAGGAATTTACATGGGGAGACCTACCTATGGCAGCTCACGCCGTCGAGATTACTATGACAGAGGATATGATCGAGGCTATGATGATCGGGACTATTACAGCAGATCGTACAGAGGAGGAGGAGGAGGAGGAGGATGGAGAGCTGCTCAAGACAGGGATCAGAAATACAGAAGACGGTCACCTTCTCCCTACTATAGTCGTGGAGGATACAGATCACGTTCCAGATCTCGATCATACTCACCTCATCGCTATTAAAGCATGAAGATGAAGACTTTCTGAAACCTGCCCTAGAGTTGGGATATTGTTTGTGGACAATATTTTTTTTGTCTCCTGTTTAAAAAGTGAACAGTGCCTGGTGAAGTTAGGTGACTTTTACACCTTTTATGATGACTACTTTTGGTGGAGTTGAAATGCTGTTTTCATTCTGCATTTGTGTAGTTCGGTGCTTTGTTCAAAGTTAAGTGTTTTCAGAAAAGTATGTTTTACATGTATTTTTTTTACAGTCTAAAATTTTGACTGCTGAGAAGTTTCTATTGTACAGAACTTCATTTAAATGGTTTTTCTACTGAATACAGGGTATTCTGAAGATTGAAGCCTGTGTGTAAAATGCTACAAATGGCAAAAAGCAACAATAACGTTTGGTTTTTACTTTTCTTTCTAACATATCAATGCTTAGGAGAACTGTTCTGATTAGATTGTCAGTAGTAAATTAAAGAAAAAATGCCCGTTTTCCTCGAGTCCATGAAACATACCATACTTAATATACCTGCAGTTAAGTGATAAAAATTACGCTCTGTAACTCTATACTGCTAGTGTTAAAAACTAAAGATCTTTCAATACAGCAAATGCTTAATGCTTATATAAATGTGACTTTGACAGCCTTTATGTAATCTGTATTATACATAGCAGGGAATAAGATGAGTTGCACAATGTATGCCTTAAAAAGGCTATTTCTTAAAGCTGTTAGAAGGGGATAATGGTATTTCAATTAGTAATCAGCAAGTGAAAATAATATTCCACCACAAATGTACTCTTGTTCTTCTAGCTTTTAAGACTATATGGAAAAACTGGGTGGTTCAGAGTTTTGAGAAAAAGAAGGGGAACACTACACCTGTGTTGTGGATGATCTGAAGACTTTGCCTGTTCATTTTTTAAATACTAATTTCAGGTTCTTTGCTTACCAAAGGAGGCCCAATTTCACTCAAAAGTTTTGAGAACTGTGTTTAAATAAATGCAAAGAAAAGAGTAAAAAGGAAAGAAAAAAAAAGACCTTGTGAGGAGTTGGGGCAGGAACCTGAGGATTCCTCTACAGTGCTGACATGGATCTTGGGGTAGCTCTGGAGCCCCCCAGGGAAGTCAGTCTTCGTCTCGAATGGGGGCATGCACGTGCGCTTTCCTCCGAGCTGTAGCAGCAGTGTCACGCTTCCGGTCGCGTGGATCAAGTGATCTGTGGCTTTTCCTCCAGGCTTTACCACGAGGCTATCCCAGAGGGCTGTCCCACATGCCGCCGAGGTGTGAGTCGAACCTCGGCGTGAAAGTCGAGGCAGTGCAGGGAAAACAGGTTCCTCTGGAATGGACTGAGACATCTAGGGGACTCTTGGAATGGTGGCACGACTCTGGAGTTCCTCTCGCATTTCCTGTGGAGAGCGCCTCCACTTGAGATGCGACGGGAACGCCGGGAATTCTTTCCCGACGAAGCAGGGAAAGGATCCCACATCTCGAGCTACGAGGCGGAAAGGGGCTCCTCTGGATGTGGGCGGGACCTCGTGCTTCCTATCGAGAGGAGACGGGTATGTCAGGGAACTTCTTGAGTGGCAGCAAGGGTGTGAAGGACCCTTTGGAAGTTCCAGAGGTTAGGTGTGATTAGCCTCCAGACGCTTCAGCGGAAATGGGCTTCATCTCGCCTGGAGGGGAGAACCTCCTGGATTTTCTCGAGTTGCGGCAGGTGCTCTCGACTTACGACGGGGACCTCAGGGACCCGCTCTGGTGGCCTCAGGAAAGGCCAGTCCACATGCGAGTTGCTCGGGGGCCTCTCGGGATTCCTCTACCATCGAGGCCGGGGCCTAAGACCTTGTGTGGAGTCGGTGCCGGAACCTGAGGATTCTTCTGCAGTGCTGACATGGATCTTGGGGTACTTCTGGAGTCTCCCCAGGGGAGTCAGTCCTCGTTTGAGTGGGCGCATGCACGTGCGCTTACCTCCGGAGCTGTGGCAGCAGTGTCATGCTTCCCTTCGCCTGGATCAAGGGATCTGTGGCTTTCCCACGAGGCTTTCCCACTATCCACGTGCCACCGTGGTGTGAGTCGATCGATGGCTTGAAAGTCAACGCAGTGCAAGGAAAACAGGTTTCCCTGGAATGGACTGAGACATCTGGCGAATCTGGGAATGGTGGCACGACCCTGGACTTCCTCTCGACTTTCCTGTGGAGAGCGCCTCCTCTTGAGATGCGACGGGAACGCCGGGAATTCTTTCCCGACCACTCAGGGAAAGGATCCCTTCTCTCGAGCTAGGGGCGGAAACGGTGCTCCTCTGTATGTGGGCGGACTCTCGTGCTTCCTCTCGAGTGGAGACGGCTATGTCGGGAAATTCTGGATTTGCAGCAAGGGTGTAAAGGACCTTTGGAAGTTCCAGAGGTTAGGTGTGATTAGCCTCGAGACGCCTCAGTGGAAATGGTCCTCATGTTGCCAGGAGGGGAGAACCGCCTGGATTTTCTCGAGTTGCGGCAGGTGCTCTCGACTTTCGACGGGGACCTCAGGGACCCGCTCTGGTGGCCTCAGGAAAGGCCAGTCCCTATGCGAGTTGCTCGGGGGCCTCTGGGATTCCTCTCCATCGATGCCAGGGCTAGACCTTGTGTGGAGTCGGTGCCGGAACTTGAGCATTCCTCTGCAGTGCTGACATGGATCTTGGGGGTACTTCTGAAGTCTCCCCAGGGGAGTCAGTCCTCGTCTCGAGTGGGGCATGCTCGTGCGCTTTCCTCCCGAGGTGTAGCAGCATTGTCACGCTTCCGGCGAGTGGATCAAGGGATCTGTGCTTTTCCTTGAGGTTTTCCCTCGAGGCTTTCCCACGGGCTTTCCCACAGGGCTGTCCCACGTGCCACCGTGGTGTGAGTTGATCCTCTGCTGAAAGTCGAGACAGTGCAGGGAAAACAGGTTTCCCTTGAATGGACTTAGACATCTGGGGAACTCTGGGAATGGTGGCACGACCCTGGAGTTCCTCTCGCCTTTCCTGTGGAGAGGCCTCCTCTTTAGATGGGACGGGAACTCCGGGAATTCTTTCCGGACCACGCAGCAGGGAAAGGATGCCTCCTCTCGAGCTATGAGGCAGAAACGGGGCTCCTCTGGATGTGGGCGGGACTGTCGTGCTTCCTCTCCAGTGGAGACGGTTATGTCGGGGAACTTCTTGAGTTGCAGCAAGGGTGTGAAGGACCCTTTGGAAGTTCCAGAGGTTAGGTGTGATTAACCTCGAGACGCCTCAGCAGAAAAGGGCCTCATCTCGCCTGGAGGGGGAGAACCTCCTGGATTTTCTCGAGGTGCGGCAGGTGCTGTCGACTTACGACGGGGACTCAGGGACCGCGCTCTGGTGCCTGAGTAAAGGCCAGTCCCATTCGAGATGTTTGGGGGCCGCTCGGAATTCCTCTACCGTCGATGCCGGGGCTAAGACTTTGAGTGGAGTCGGTGACGCAACCTGAGGATTCCTCTCCACTGCTGACATGGATCTTGGGTACTTCTGTGTCTCCCCAGGGGAGTCAGTCCTCGTCTCGAGTGGCGGCATGCAGTTCGATTCCCTCCCCAGCTGTAACAGCAGTGTCACGCTTCCCGTCGAGTGGATCAAGGGATCAGTGTCTTTCCCTTGAGGCTATCACATGAGGCTTTCCCAGGAGGCTTTCCACAGGGCTGTCCACGTGCCACCGTGGTGTGAGTCGATCCTCGGCATGAAATCGAGGCAGTGCAGGAAAACAGTATTCCCTGGAATGGACTGAGACATCTGGGGGACTCTGGAATGGTGGCACGAGTCTTGAGTTCCTCTCGCCTTTCCTGAGGAGACCGCCTCCTCATGAGATGCGACGGAATGCAGGCAATTCTTTCCCAACCACGCAGGGAAAGGATCCATCCTCTCGAGCTAAGAGGCATAAACGGGCTCCTCTGGATGTGGGCGGGACTCTCGTGCTTCCTCTCCAGTGGAGACGGTTATGTCGGGGAACTTCTTGAGTTGCAGCAAGGGTGTGAAGGACCTTTGGAAGTTCCAGAGGTTAGGTGTGATTAGCCTCGAGACGGCGGAAATGGGCTCATCTCGCTGGAGGGGAGAACCTCCTGGATTTTCTCGAGTTGCGGGGTGGCTCTCGACTTACGACGGGACCTCAGGGACCCGTTCTGGTGGCCTCAGGAAAGGCCAGTCCCATGCGAGTTGCTCGGGGGCCTCTCGGGATTCCTCTCCTCGATGCGGGGCTAAGACTTGTGTGGAGTCGGTGCCGGAACCTGAGGATTCCTCTGCAGTGCTGACATGGATCTTGGGGTACTTCTGGAGTCTCCCCAGGGGAGTCAGTCCTCGTCTCGAGTGGGGGCATGCAGTGCGCTTTCCTCCCGAGCTGTAGCAGCAGTGTCACGCTTCCGTCGAGTGGATCAAGGGATCTGTGGCTTTCTCCTTGAGGCTTTCCCTCGAGGCTTTCCCACAGGGCTGTCCACGTGCCGTGGTGTGAGTCCTCGGCTTGAAAGTCGAGGCAGTGCAGGGGAAAACAGTTTTCCCTGGAATGGACTGAGACATCTGGGGGACTCTGGGAATGGTGGCACGACCCTGGAGTTCCTCTCGCCTTTCCTGTGGAGAGCGCCTCCTCTTTGAGATGCGACGGGAACGCCGGGAATTCTTTCCCGACCACGCAGGGAAAGGATCCCCTCTCGAGCTAGAGGAAACGGGCTCCTCTGGATGTGGGCGGGACTCTCGTGCTTCCTCTCGAGTGGAGACGGGTATGTCGGGGAACTTCTTGAGTTGCAGCAAGGGTGTGAAGGACCCTTTGGAAGTTCCAGAGGTTAGGTGTGATTAGCCTCGAGACGCCTCAGCGGAAATGGGCCTCATCTCGCCTGGAGGGGAGAACCTCCTGGATTTTTTCGAGTTGCGGCAGGTGCTCTCGACTTACGACGGGACCTCAGGGACCCGCTCTGGTGGCTCAGGAAAGGCCAGTCCCCATGCGAGTTGCCGGGGCCTCTCGGAATTCCTCTCCCCGTCGATGCCGGGCCTAAGACCTTGTGTGGAGTCGGTGCCGGAACCTGAGGATTCCTCTCCAGTGCTGACATGGATCTTGGGGTACTTCTGGAGTCTCCCAGGGGAGTCAGTCCTCGTCTCGAGTGGGGCATGCATGTGCTTTCCTCCGAAGCTGTAGCAGCAGTGTCACGCTTCCCGTCGCGGATCAAGGGATCTGTGGCTTTCCCTCGAGGCTTTCCACAGGCTTTCCACGAGGCTTCCCACAGGGCTGTCCACGTGCCACCGGTGGTGTGAGTCGATCTCGGCTTGAAAGTCGAGGCAGTGCAGGGAAAACAGGTTTTCCCTGGAATGGACTGAGACATCTGGGGGACTCTGGGAATGGTGGCACGACCCTGGAGTTCCTCTCGCTTTCCTGTGGAGAGACCGCTCTTGAGATGTGATGACG
>NW_017192847.1:0-10083 GCF_001704415.2 Capra hircus
TGGAACTTCCAAAGGGTCCTTCACTCCCTTGCTGCAACTCAAGAAGTTCCCCGACATACCCGTCTCCACTCGAGAGGAAATCACGAGAGTCCCGCCCACATCCAGAGGAACCCGTTTCCACCTCCTAGCCTGAGAGGAGGGATTCTTTCCCTGCGTGTCGGGAAAGAATTCCCGGCTTTCCCGTCGCATCTCAAGAGGAGGCGCTCTCCACAGGAAAACGCGAGAGGAACTCCAGGATCGTGCCTCGTTCCCAGAGTCCCCCAGATGTCTCAGTCCATTCAAGGGAAACTTGTTTTCGCAGCACTGCCTCGACTTTCAAGCCGAGGATCGAGTCACACCACGGTGGCACATGGGACAGCCCTGTGGGAATGCCTCGTGGGAAAGCCTCGTTGGAAAGCATCGAGGGAAAGCTCCTGATTCCTTGGTCCACGCGAAGGGAAGCGTGACACTGCTGCTACAGCTGGGGAGGAAAGCGCACGTGGCATGCCCCCACTCGAGACGAGGACTGACTCCCCTGGGGAGACTCCAGAAGTACCCCAAGATCCATGTCAGCACTGCAGAGGAATCCTCAGGTTCCAGCACTGACTCCACACTAGGTCTTAGGTCCCAGCATCGACGGGAGAGGAATCCCGAAGAGGCCCCGAGCAACTCGCATGGGGACTGGCCTTTCCTGAGGCCACCAGAGCGGGTCCCTGAGGTCCCCGTCGTAAGTCGAGAGCACCTGCCGCAACTCGAGAAAAACAGGAGGTTCTCCCCTCCAGGCGAGATGAGGCTCATTTCTACTGAGGGGTCTCGAGGTTAATCACACCTAAACTCTGGAACTTCCAAAGGGTCCTTCACACCCTTGCTGCAACTCAAGAAGTTCCCCGACATACCCGTCTCCACTCGAGAGGAAGCACGAGAGTCCCGCCCACATCGACAGGAGCCCCGTTTCCGCCTCCTAGATCGAGAGGAGGGATCCTTTCCCTGCGTGGTCGGGAAAGAATTCCCGGCGTTCCCGTCGCATCTCACGTGGAGGCGCTCTCCACAGGAAAGGCGTTAGGAACTCCAGGGTCGTGCCACATTCCCAGAGTCCCCCAGATGTCTCAGTCCATTCCAGGGAAACCTGTTTTCCCTGCACTGCCTTGACTTTCAAGCCGAGGATCGACTCACACCACGGTGGCACGTGGGACAGCCCTGTGGGAAAGCCTCTTGGGAAAGCCTCGTGGGAAAGCTTCTTGGGAAAGCCTCGAGGGAAAGCCACAGATCCCTTGATCCACGCGAATGGAAGCGCGACACTGCTGCTACAGCACGAGAGGAAAGCGCACAGTGCATGCCCCCACTCGAGACGAGGAATGACTCTCCTGGGGAGACTCCTGAAGTACCCCAAGATCCATGTCAGCACTGTAGAGGAATCCTCAGGTTCCGGCACCGACTCCACACAAGGTCTTAGGCCCCGGCATCGACGGGAGAGGAATCCCGAGAGGCCACCGAGCAACTCACATGGGGACTCTCCTTTCCTGAGGCCACCAGAGCGGGTCCCTAGGGCCCGTCATAAGTCGAGAGCACCTGCCGCAACTCGAGAAAATCAAGGAGGTTCTCCCCTCCAGGCGAGATGAGGCCCATTTCTGCAGAGGCGTCTCGAGGCTAATCACACCTAAACTTTGGAACTTACAAAGGGTCCTTCACACCCTTGCTGCAACTCAGGAAGTTCCTGACATACCCGACTCCACTCGAGAGGAAGCACGAGAGTCCGCCCACATCCAGAAGAGCCCCGTTTCCGCCTCCTAGCTCGAGTGGAGGGATCCTTTCCCACCGTGCTCTGAAAAGAATTCCAGGCGTTCCCGTCGCATCTCAAGAGCAGGCGCTCTCCACAGGAAAGGCGAAAGGAACTCCAAGGTCGTGCCACCATTCCCAGAGTCCCCCAGATATCTCCGTCCATTCCAGGGAAACCTGTTTTCCCTGCATTGCCTCGACTTTCAAGCCGAGGGTCGACTCACACCACGGTGGCACGTGGGACAGCCCTGTGGGAAAGCCTCGTGGGAAAGCCTCGTGGGAAAGCCTTGAGGGAAAGCCACAGATCCCTTGATCCAGGCGAATGGAAGCGCGACACTGCTGCTACAGCTCGGGAGGAAAGCGCACGTGCATGCCCCCACTCGAGACGAGGACTGACTCCCCTGGGGAGACTCCAGAAGTACCCCAAGATCCATGTCAGCACTGGAGAGGAATCCTCAGGTTCCGGCACCGACTCCACACAAGATCTTAGGCCCCGGCATCGACGGGAGAGGAATCCCGAGAGGCCCCCGAGCAACTCGCATGGGGACTGTCCTTTCCAGAGGCCACCAGAGCGGGTCCCTGAAGTCCCCGTCATAAGTCGGGAGCACCTGCCTCAACTCGAGAAAATCCAGGGGGTTATCTCCTCCAGTCGAGATGAGGGCCATTTCCACAGAGGCGTCTCGAGGCTAATCACACCTAAACTCTGGAACTTCCAACGGGTCCTTCACACCCTTGCTGCAACTCAAGAAGTTCCCCGACATACCCGTCTCCATTCGAGACCAAGCACGAGAGTCCCGCCTACATCCAGAGGAGCCCCGTTTCGCCTTCTATCTCGAGAGGAGTGATCCTTTCCCTGCGTGGTTGGGAAAGAATTCCCGGCGTTCCCGTCGAATCCCAAGAGGAGGCGCTCTCAACAGGAAATGCGAGATGAACTCCAGGATCGTGCCACATTCCCAGTGTCCCCCAGATGTCTCAGTCCATTCCAGGGAAACCTGTTTTCCCTGCACTGCCTCGACTTTCAAGCCGAGGATCGACTCACACCACGGTGTCACGTGGGACAGCCCTGTGGGAAAGCCTCGTTGGAAAGCCTCTTGGGAATGCCTCGTGGGAAAGCTCCTGATCCGTTGATCCACGCGAAGGGAAGCGTGACACTGCTGCTACAGCTCGGGAGGAAAGCGCACGTGCATCGACCCACTCGAGACGAGGACTGACTCCACTGGGGAGAGTCCAGAAGTACCCCAAGATCCATGTCAGCACTGGAGAAGAATCCTCAGGTTCCGGCACCCACTCCACACGAGATCGTAGGCCCCGGCATCGATGGGAGAGGAATCCGGAGAGGCGCCGAGCAACTCGCATAGGGATTGGACTTTCCAAATGCCACCAGAGCAGGTACCTGAGGTCCCCGTCGTAAGTCGAGAGCACCTATCGCAACTCGAGAAAATCCTAGAGGTTCTCCTTTCCAGGCGAGATGAGGCCCATTTCCACTGAGGCGTTTCGAGGCCATTCACACCTAACCTCTGGAACTTACAAGGGGTCCTTCACACCCTTACTGCAACTAAAAAAGTTCCCCGACATACCCGTCTCCACTCGAGAGGAAGCTCGAGAGTCCCGCCCACATCCAGAGGAGCCCCGTGTCCGCCTCCTAGCTCGAGAGGAGGGATCCTTTCCCTGCGTGTTCGGGAAAGAATTCCCGGCGTTCCTGTCGCATCTCAAGAGGAGGCGCTTTCGACAGGAAAGACGAGGGGAACTCCAGGGTCGTGACACCATTACCTGAGTCCCAGAGATGTCTCAGTCCATTCCAGGGAAATGTGTTTTCCCTGCACTGCCCTCGACTTTCAAGCCGAGCATCGACTCACACCACGGTGGCACGTGGGACAGCCCTATGGGAAAGCCCCGTGGGAAAGCCTCGTGGTAAAGTCTCGAGGGAAAGCCACAGATCCCTTGATCCACGCGAAGGGAAGCGAGACTCTGCTGCTACAGCTCTGGAGGAAAGCGCACGTGCATGCCCCCACTCGGGACGAGGACTGACTACCCTGGGGAGACTCCAGAAGTACCCCAGGATCCATGTCAGCACTGGACAGAAATCCTCAGGTTCCGGCACCGACTCCACACAAGATCTTAGGCCCCGGCATTGACGAGAGAGGAATCCCGAGAGGCCCCCGAGGCAACTCGCATGGGGACTGGCCTTTCCTGAGGCCACCAGAGTGACTCCCCAGGGGAGTGGGTCCCTAGCAGTGTCATGCTTCCTCTTCGCGTGGATCAAGGGATCTGTGGCTTTCCCTCGAGGCTTTCCCAGGACGCTTTCCCACGAGGCCTTCCCAGTGGGCTGTCCCACGTGCCACCGTGGTGTGAGTCGATCCTAGGCTTGAAAGTCAAGGCAGTGCAAGGAAAACAGGTTTCCCTTGAATGGACTGAGACATCTGTGGGACTCTGGAATGGTGGCACGACACTGGAGTTCCTCTCTCGTTTCCTGTGGAGAGTGCCCCGAGCAACTTGCATGGGGACTGGCCTTTCATGAGGTAACAGAGCGGGTCTCTGAGGTCCAAGTCGTAAGTTGAGAGCTCCTGCTGCACCTCGAGAAAATCCAGGAGGTTCTCCCCTCCAGGCGAGATGTGGCCCATATCCGATGACGCGTCTCGAGGCTATTCAACAAGCGTCTGGAACTAACAAACGGGCCTTCAAACCCTAGCTGCAACTCAAGAAGTTCCCCGAAATACACCTCTCCACTCGAGAGGAAGCAGGAGAGTCCCGCCCACATCCAGAGTAGCCCCGTTACTGCCTCCTAGCTCGAGAGGAGGGATCCTTTTCACTGAGTGGACGGTCAAGTATTCCCGGAGTTCCCGACTCATCTCAAGAGGAGGCGCTATCCACAGGAAAGGCGAGAGGAACTCCAGATTCGTGCACCCATTCCCAGAGTCCCCAGATGTCTCAGTCCATTCCAGGGAAACCTGTTTCCCTACACTGCCTCGACTTTCAGGACGAGGATCCACTCACACCACGGTGGCACTTGGCACAGCCCTTAGGGAAATCCTCGAGGGAAAGCCACAGATCCCTTGATCCATGCAAAGAGAAGCGTGACACTGCTGCTACAGCTTGGGAGGAAAGCGCACGTGCATGCCTCCCACTCGAGATGAGGACTGACTCCCCTGGGGAGACTCCAGAAGTACCCAAGATCTATGTCAGCACTGGGGAGGAATCCTCAGGTTCGGCACCGACTCCACACAAGGTCTTAGACCCCGGCATCGACGGGGAGAGAAATCCGAAGAGGCCCCGAGCAACTCGCATGGGGACTGGCCTTACCTGAGGCCACCAGAGCGGGTCCCTGAGGTCCCCGTCTTAAGTCGAGAGCACCTGCACCAGCTCGAGAAAATGCAGGAGGTTCTCCCCTCCAGGGGAGATGAGGCCCATTTCCTCTGAGGCGTCCCCAGGCTAATTACACCTAACCTCTGGAACTTCCAAAGGGTCCTTCACACCATTGCTGCAACTCAAGAAGTTCCCCGACGTACCCGTCTCCAATCGAGAGGAAGCACGAGAGTCCCGCCCACATCCAGAGGAGCCCCGTTTCCGCCTCATAACTCGAGAGGAGGGATCTTTCCCTGCGTGGGTCGGGAAAGAATTCCCGGCGTTCCCGTCGCATCTCAATTGGAGGCGCTCTCCACAGGAAAGGAGAGAGGAACTCCAGGGTCGTGCCACCATTCCCAGAGTCTTCCAGACGTCTCAGTCCATTCCTGGGAAACCTGTTTTCCCTGCACTGCCTCGACTTTCAAGCCAAGGATCGACTCACACCTCGGTGGCACGTGGGACAGCCCTGTGGGAAAGCCTCGTGGGAAAGCCTCGTGGGAAAGCCTCGAGGGAAAGCCCCTGATCCCTTAATCCTCGCGAAGTGAGGCGTGACACTGCTGCTACAGCTCGGAAGGAAAGCGCACGAGCATGCCCCACTCGAGACGAGGACTGACTCCCCTGGGGAGACTCCAGAAGAAGCCCAGGATCCATGTCAAGCACTGGAGAGGAATGCTCATGACCGGCACCGACTCCACACAAGATCTTAGGCCCCGGCATCGTCGGGAGAGGAATCCCGAGAGGACCCCGAACAACTCGCATCGGGCATGGCCTTTCCTGAGGCCACCAGAGCGGGTCCCTGAGGTCCTCGTCGGAAGTCGAGAGCACCTGCCACAACTCGAGAAAATCCAGGAGGTTCTCCCCTCCAGGCGAGATGAGGCCCGTTTCCGCTGAGGCGTCTCGAGGCTAATCACACCTAACCTCTGGAACTTCCAAAGGGTCCTTCACACCCTTGCTGCAACTCAAGAAGTTCCCCGACATACCCGTCTCCACTCGAGAGGAAGCACGAGAGTTCTGCCCACATCCAGATGAGCCCCGTGTCCGCCTCCTAGCTCGAGAGGAGGGATCCTTTCCCTGCGTGGTCAGGAAAGAATTCCAGGCGTTCCCGTCGCATCTCAAGAGGAGGCCCTCTCCGCCGGAAAGGCGAGAGGATCTCCAGGGTCGTCCACCATTACCTGAGTCCCACAGATGTCTCAGTCCATTCCAGGGAAACCTGTTTTCCCTGCACTGCCTCGACTTTCAAGCCGAGGATCGACTCACACCATGGTGGCTCCTGGGACAGCCTTGTGGGAAAAGCCACGTGGGCAAGCCTCGTGGGAAAGCCTCGAGGGAAAGCCACAGATCTCTTGATCCACGCAAAGGGAATCGTGACAACTGCTGCTACAGCTCGGGAGGACAGCGCACGTGCATGCCCCCACTCAAGATGAGGACTGACTCCCCTGCGGAGACTCCAGAATTACCCCAAAGATCCATGTCAGCCACTGGAGAGGAATCCTCACGTTCCGGCACCAACTCCACACAAGACCTTAGGTCCCGGCATTAACGGGAGGGGAATCACAAGAGGCCCCCGAGCAACTCGCATGGGGACTGGCCTTTCCTGAGGCCACCAGAGCGGTTCCTGAAGTCCCCGTCGTAAGTCTAGAGCGCCTGCCACAACTCGAGAAAATTCAGGAGGTACTCCCCTCCAGCGAGATGAGGCCCATTTCCCAGAGGCGTCTCGAGGCTAACCACACCTAACCTATGGAACTCCAAAAGGGTCCTTCACACCCTTGCTGCAACTCAAGAAGTTCCCTGACATACCCGTCTTCACTCGAGAGGAAGCACGAGAGTCCCGCCCACATCCAGAGGAGCCCCGTTTCCGCCTCCTAGCTCGAGAGGAGGGATCCTTTCCCTGCGTTTGTCGGAAAAGAATTCCGGTGTTCCCGTCGCATCTCAAGAGGAGGCCCTCTCCGCCGGAAAGGCGAGAGGATCTCCAGGGTCGTGCCACCATTCCCTGAGTGCCCCAGATGTCTCAGTCCATTCCAGGGAAATCTGTTTTCCCTGCACTGCCTCGACTTTCAAGCCGAGGATCGACTCACACCACGGTGGCACGTGGGACAGCCCTGTGGGAAAGCCTCGTGGGAAAGCCTGGTGGAAAGCCTCGAGGGAAAGCCACAGATCCTTGATCCCCGCGAAGGGAAGCATGACACTGCTGCTACATCTCGGGAGGAAAGCGCACGTGCATGCCCCCACTCGAGACGAGGACTGACTCCCTGGGGAGACTCAGAAGTACCCAAGATCCATGTCAGCACTGGAGGGGAATCCTCAGCTTCCGGCCCCGACTCCACACAAGGTCTTAGGCCCCGGCATCGACGGGAGAGGAATCACGAGAGGCCCCCTAGCAACACGCATGATAACTGGCCTTTCCTGCGGCCGCCAGAGCGGGTCCCTGAATCCCCGTCGTAACTCGAGAGCACCTGCTGAAACTCGGGAATATTCAGGAGCCTCTCCATTCCAGGCGACATGAGGCCCATTTCCGCTGAGGCATCTCGAGACTAACCACACCTAACCTCTGGAACTTCCAATGGGTCCTTCACACCCTTGCTGCAACTCAAGAAGTTCCCCGACATACCCGTTCCTCTTCACGTTCTGCCATAATGGTGGTGTCATCTGCATATCTAAGTTGATTGATATTTCTACCGGCAATCTTGATTCCAGCTTATGTATCTTCCATCCAGCATTTTTCATGATGTACTCTGCATAGAAGTTAAATAAACAGGGTGACAATATACAGCCTTGACATACTCCTTTTCCTTTTTGGAACCAGTCTGTTGTTCCATGTCCTGCTCTAACTGTTGCTTCCTGACCTTCATCCAGATTTCTCAAGAGGCAGGTTAGGTGGTCTGGTATTCCCATCTCTTTCAGAATTGTGGCTAAAACAACAGTATAAGGACCTTTCCGATGTCAGGCCAAGGAATTGTGTTTCCAGTCATTGAGCCACACCTGATCACTGAGCACAAATTCATGAATCTGTTCCTCAAGGGGGAATGATATTCTTTTTTATACAAACTTAGTTACCTGATTTATTACCTTACCTAATTGTTCCATCTGCTGTGAAATCCCACCCCCTTACTTGTGGCAAATCTGCTAACACCTGCCTCACTGTGGGAGGGGGTCTCCCATAGAAAATTTCATAAGGACAACAACTGTGGGAACGTGTGGTTACCCGTAATATGAGTAAAGTCTGCCGGAAGCAAGCCCATCCACGTACAGTCAGTCTCTATGATCCATTTTGAAAGTGTCTCTTCAAGAGTTTGGTTGTTTCTTTCCACCATTCCAGAACACTGGGGCCTATATGCTGTATGTAATTTCCACTGATATTTAGAGCTTCACATACCTGTTAATTAACGCGGCTACAAAGACAGGGCCATTGTCGGATTCTATACTGGTTGGAAACCCAAGTCTGGGAATTATTTCTCAAATCAGCGAGCTACTTCATTTTCTTTTTCAGATCAGGTAGGGAAGGCCTCTGCCCAACCGGAGAAGGTACCTACTATTCTAGTAAGTCATGATAACAGGTGACTGCCTTTGCTTCCCCGAAGGACACTCGCTTTCCCTGCATCCTGAGAACTCCACGTCTCAGCCAGTTGGAAAAGCGCTTCTTGGAGGTCATTATTCAGGGGCAACTTCCCCTGGAGCCCGGGGCCATAGGGAGCGGCTCCACACTCCCAGGGAAAGGCAGAGCCACAGCCACACATCTGTCCCATCCCCTTTGCTCTGTAGGAGAGCTCTAGTGAGCCTAGGTCTGTCAGGAAAATTCTTGGCTCCTATGGGGACACATTCTATGTGTGAAACTGCATCCAGGACCTAGGGGCCACAGGGTGCCTGTTTCTCTCGGGGGCGGAGGGGGTGGGGGCCTGAAGCAGTGCGGCCCAGCAACAGCTTCCACATCCATCCAATTGCTCTTTTCTTACCTCTGATAGAACTAGCTTTGTTCCAGCCTTTGGCAATTTGGAGGCAAGCGCGGCCCCACTTCCTCCCCAAGGAGGCATGGGACCTACTTTGAGTGGAAAGGCCCCTCACGGAGCTGAACCCAGGAAGGCACCCAGTCATGTCTGACACATTCCTGCATCCTGCTTCTTCATGAGCAATACCGCTATAAGCTAGGCATGTCTTTCCAAGGCTCAGAAAGGACAGGGGAGATGCATGGTGCTGCCTCTGGAATTTCGGTCCTCTGAGCAGACCTGGAGGTCTCCCCTTGAAGGAGCTAACCAGTTTCTTCCAAATACAGGCTTGCAAACACACACTGGGTGGCTGCCTCTTCTTCCCTGAAGGACGATCACTTTCCCCGCATCCTGTGAACTCTGCATCCCAGCCTGCTGAAAAAGCGCTTCTTGGAGGTCATTTTTCAAGGACAATTTTCCCTGGAGCCCAGGGCCGTAGGGGGGCCCCATGCTCGCTGGAAAGGCAGAGTCACATCCACAGTCTGTTCTACCCCTTTTGCCCTGTAGGAGAGCTCTAGTGAGCCTAGGTCTGTCAGGAAAATTCTTGGCTCCTATGGGGACACACCCTGTGTGTTAACCTGCATATCGGACCTAGGGGCCACAGGGCGCCTGTTCCTCTCGGGGGGACCCTGAAGTGGTGCGGCCCAGCAACAGCCTGAACATCCATCCGATTGCTCTTTTCTTCCTTCTGATAGAGCTAGCTTTGCTTCTCGCTTTGGCATTTCGGAAGCCAGGGGGAGCCCCACCGCTGTTGTCCTGGGGTCTATTGGAGGTACCGGGTCTATTGGACCCCAGCATGCACCCGACCCCCTCAGACACACTCCCGCAGCCTCCTTCCCCATGGGCAGGACTGTTCTGACCTAGGAATGTGTTCCCAAGGCTCAGAAAATGCAGGGAGACACACGCCCTGACTCTGGAACTGAGGCCGTTGGAGCAGGCCTGGAGACGTCTGACGTCTGAGACGTCTAAACACTTGCTGCAAGATACAGTGTGAAAACACACTCTC
>NW_017192848.1:0-10083 GCF_001704415.2 Capra hircus
TTCACGCCGAGGATCCACTCACTCCACCATGGCATGTCCCACGTGGGACAGCCCTGTGGGAAAGCCTCGTCGGAACGCCTCGAGGAAAGCCACAGATCCTTAATCCCCGCGACGGGAAGTGTGACACTGCTGCTACAGTTCGTGAGGAAAGCTCACGTGCATGCCCCCACACGAGATGAGCACCGACTTCCCAGGAGTGACTCCAGAAGTACCCAAGATCCATGTCAGCACTGGAGAGGAATCCTCAGGTTCCAGCCCCCGACTCCACACAAGGTCTTAGGCCCCGACATCGACGGGGAGGATCCCGAAAGGCCCCCTTGCCAACTCCCATGGGCACTGGCCTTTCCTGAGGCCACCAGAGCGGGTTTCCTGAGGTCCCCGTCGTAACTCGAGAGACCCTGCTCAACTCTAGAAAATCCAGGAGGTTCTCCCGCTCCAGGCGAGATGAGGCCCATTTCCTCTGAGGCGTCTGGTGGCTCATCACACCTAAACTCTGGAAATTCAAAAGGGTCCTTGCTGCAACTGAAGAAGTTCCCGACATACCCGTCTCACTCGAGGAAGCACGAGGGTCCCGCCACATCCAGAGGAACCCCGTTTCCGCCTGTAGCTCGAGATGAGGGATCCTATCCTGCTTAGTCAGGAAAGATTTTTCAGCGTTCCCGTGGCCTCTCAAGATCAAGGGCTCTCAATAGGAAAGGAGAGAGGAACTCCAGGGTCGTGCCACCATTCCAAGAGTCCCCCAGATATCTCAGTCCATTTCAGAGGAACCTGTTTTCCCTGCAATGCCTCGACTTTCACGCCGAGGATCCACTCACACAATGGTGGCACGTGGGACAGCCTGTGGGAAAGCCTCGTGGGAAAGCCACAGATCCCTTGATCCCCGCGACGGGAAGCGTGACACATCTGCTACACTGTCCCTGAGGTCACGGTCGTATGTCGAGAGCACCTGCTGCAACTCGAGAAAATCCAGGAGGTTCTCTGCTCCATTCGAGATGAGGCCCATTTTTCTCTGTGGTGTCTCGAGAGTAATCACACCTAAACTCTGGAACTTCCAAAGGGTCCTACACACCCTTGCTACAACTCAGGAGGTTCCCCGATATACCCGTCTCCACTCCAGAAGAAGCACGAGCGTCCGGCCTCCTCCAGAAGAGCTCCGTTTCCGCCTCCAAGCTCGAGATGAGGGATCCTTCCCTGCTTCCTCGGAAAGAATTTCCGACGTTTCCGACGCATCTCAAGAGGAGGTGCGCTGCACAGGAAAGGCGAGAGGAACTCATGGGTCGTGCCACAATTCCAAGAGCCCCCAGATGTCTCCGTCCATTCCAGAGGATCCTGTTTTCCCTGCACTGCTTCGACTTTCATGCCGAGGATCGACTCACCACAGTGGCACGTGGGAGAGCCCTGTGGGAAAGCCTCGTGGGACAGCCTCGAGGGAAAGCCACAGATCCCTTGATTCACGCGAAGGGAAGCAACACTGCTGCTACATCTCGGGAGGAAAGCGCCCGAGCATGACCCCCTCGAGACGAGGACTGAATCCCTGGGAGACTCCAGAAGTACCCAAGATTCATGTCAGCACTGGAGAGGTATCCTCAAGTTCTGACACTGACTCCACACAAGGTCTTAGGCCCAGGCATCGAAGGAGAGGAATCCCGAGAGGCCCTGAGCAACTCGCATGATGACTGGCCGTTCCTGAGGCCACCAGAGCTGGTCCCTGATGTCCCGTTGTAAGTCGAGAGCACCTGCCGCAACTCGAGAAAATCCAGGAGGTTCTCCCCTCCAGGCGAGATGAGGCCCATTTCTCTGAGGCATCTCGAGGTTAATCACACCTAACCTCTGAAACTTCCAAAGGGTCCTTCACACCCTTGCTGCAACTCAAGAAGTTCCCCGACATACCCGTCTCCACTCGAGAGGAAGCAAGAGAGTCCCGCCCACATCCAGAGGAGACCCGTTTCCGCCTCCTAGATCCAGAGGAGGGATCCTTTCCCTGCGTGTTCGGGAAAGAATTCCCGGCGGTCCTGTCGTATCTCAAGAGGAGGCCGCTCTCCACAGGAAAGGCGAGAGGAACTCCAGGGTCGTGCAATCAATCCCAGAGTCCCCAGATGTCTCAGTCCACTCCAGGGAAACCTGTATTACCTGCACTGCCTCGACTTTCAAGCCGAGGATCGACTCACACCACGGTGGCACGTGGGACAGCCCTGTGGGAAAGCCTCGTGGGAAAGCCTCGTGGGAATGCCTCGAGGGAAAGCCACAGATCCCTTGATCCACGCGAAGGGAAGCGTGACACTGCTGCTACAGCTCGGGAGAAAAGCACACGTGCATGGCCCACTCGAAACGAGGACTGACCCCCCTGGGAGACTCCAGAAGTACCCCAGGATCCATATCAGCAATGGAGAGTAATCCTCAGGTTCCGGCACCGACTCTACACAAGGTCATAGGCCCCGGCATCGACGGGAGAGGAATCCCGAGAGGCCTCCGAGCAACTCGCATGGGGACTGGCCTTTCCTGAGGCCACCAGAGCGGTCTGAGATCCCCGTCGTAAGTCGAGAGCACCGGCCCCAACTCGAGAAAATCCAGGAGGTTCTCCCGTCCAGGTGAGATGAGGCCCATTTCCAATGAGGCGTCTCGAGGCTAATCACACCTAACTTCTGGAACTTCCAAAGGGTCCTTCACATCCTTGCTGCAACTCAAGAAGTTTCCCGACATACCCGTCTCCACTCAAGAGGAAGCACGAGAGCCCCGCCCACATCCAGAGGAGCCCCTTTTCCGCCTCATAGCTCGAGAGGAGGGATCCTTTCCCTGCGTGGTCGGGGAATGAATTCCAGACTTGCCATAGCAGCTCAAGAGGGGGCGCTCTTCACAGGAAAGGGCGAGAGGAACTCCAGGGTCGTGCCACCATTCCCAGAGTCCCCCAGATGTCTCAGTCCATTCCAGGGAAACCTGTTTTCCTGGCACTGCCTCCACTTTCAAGCCGAGGGTTGACTCACACAACGGTGGCACGTGGGATAGCCCTGTGGTAAAGCCTCGTGGGAAACCCTGGTGGGTAAGCCTCGAGGGAAAGCCACAGATCCCTTGATCCACGCGAAGGGAAGCATAACACTCCTGCTACATCTCGGGAGGAAAGCGCACAAGCATGCCCCCACTCGAGACGAGGACTGACTCCCCTGGGGAGACTCCAGAACTGCCCCAAGATTCATGTCAGCACTGGAGAGGTATCCTCAGGTTCTGACACTGACTCCACACAAGGTCTTAGGCCAGGCATCGACGGGGAGAGGAATCCCGAGAGGCCCTCTAGCAACCTGCATGGGGACTGGCCTTTCCTGAGGCCACCAGAGCGGGTCCCTGAGGTCCCCGTCTTAAGTCCAGAGCACCTGCCGCAACTCGAGAAAATCCAGGAGGTTCTCCCCTCCAGGCGAGATGAGGCCCATTTCAGCTGAGGCTTCTCGAGGCTAATCACACCTAACCTCTGGAACTTCCAAAGGGTCCTTCACACCCTTGCTGCAACTCAAGAAGTTCCCCAACATACCCGTCTCCACTCGAGAGGAAGCACGAGGGTCCCGCCCACATCCAGAGGAACCCCGTTTCCGCCTGGTAGCTCGAGATGAGGGATCCTATCCTGCTTAGTCAGGAAAGATTTTTCAGCGTTCCCGTGGCCTCTCGAAGAGCAAGGGCTCTCAATAGGAAAGGAGAGAGGAACTCAGGGTCGTGCCACCATTCCAAGAGTCCCCCAGATATCTCAGTCCATTTCAGAGGAACCTGTTTTCCCCTCAATGCCTCGACTTCACGCCGAGGATCCACTCACAACCATGGTGGCACGTGGGACAGCCCTGTGGAAAGCCTCGTGGGAAAGCCACAGATACCTTGATCCCGCGACGGGAAGCGTGGACACATCTGCTACACTGTCCCTGAGGTCACGGTCGTATGTCGAGAGCACCTGCCGCAACTCGAGAAAATCCAGGAGGTTCTCTGCGGCCAGTCGAGATGAGGCCCATTTTCTCTGCGGCGTCTCGAGAGTAATCACACCTAAACTCTGGAACTTCCAAAGGGTCCTACACACCCTTGCTACAACTGCAGGAGGTTCCCTGATATACCCGTCTCCACTCCAGAGGAAGCACGAGGGTCCGGCCTCCTCCAGAGGAGCTCCGTTTCCGCCTCCAAGCTCGAGATGAGGGATCCTTCCCTGCTTCCTCGGGAAAGAATTCCCGACGTTTCCGACGCATCTCAAGAGGAGGCGCGCTGCACAGGAAAGGCGAGAGGAACTCATGGGTCGTGCCACCATTCCAAGAGCCCCCAGATGTCTCCGTCATTCCAGAGGATCCTGTTTTCCCTGCACTGCTTCGACTTTCATGCCGAGGATCGACTCACACCACGGTGGCACGTGGGAGAGCCCTGTGGAAAAGCCTCGTGGGACAGCCTCGAGGGAAAGCCACAGATCCCTTGATCCACGCGACGGGAAGCGTGACACTGCTGCTACAGCTCGGGAGGAAAGCACAACGTGCATGCCCCCACTCGAGACGAGGACTGACTCCCCTGGGGAGACTCCCAGAAGTACCCCAAGATGCATGTCAGCCCTGGAGAGGAATCCTCAGGTTCCGGCCCCGACTCCACACAAGGTCTTAGGCCCTGGCATCGACGGGAGAGGAACAGCGACAGGCCTCTAGCAACTCGCATGGGACTGGCCTTTCCTGAGGTCACCAGAGCGGGTCCATGTGGTCCCCGTCGTAAAGTCAAGAGCACCTGCCGCAACTCGGTAAAATCCAGGAGGTTCTCCCCTCCAGTCGAGATGAGGCCCATTTCCCGCTGAGGCCTCTCGAGGCTAATCACATCTAACATCGGGAACTTCCAAAGGGTCCTTCACACCCTTGCTGCAACTCAAGAATTTCCCCTGACATACCGTCTCTTCTCGCAGAGGAAGCACGAGAGTCCCGCCCACATCCTGAGGATCCCCGTTTCCGCCTCCTAGCTCGAGAGGAGGGATCCTTTCCCTGCGTGGTCGGGAAAGAATTCCCCGCGTCCCGTCGCATCTCAAGTGGAGCGCTCTCCACAGAAAGGCGAGAGGAACTCCAGGGTCGTGCCACCATTCCCAGAGTCCCCCAGATGTCTCAGTCCATTCCAGGAAACCTGTTTCCCTGCACTGCTCGACTTTCAAGCCGAGGATCGACTCACACCACGTGGCACGTGGGACAGCCCTTTGGGAAGCCTCTTGGGAAAGCCTCGTTGGAAAGCCTCAACGGAAAGCCGGAATGGAAAGCCACAGATCCCTTGATCCTCGCAAAGGGAAGCGTGACACAGCTGCTACAGCTGGGGAGGAAAGTGCACGTGCATGCCCCACTCGAGACGAGGACTGACTCCCTTGGGCCAACTCCAGAAGTACCCCAATATCCATGTCAGCACTGAAGAGGAATGGTCAGGTTACGGCACCGACTCCACGCAAGATCTTAGGCCCTGGTATCGACGGGAGAGGAATCCCGAGAGGCCCCGAGCAACTCGCATGTGGACTGGCCTATCCTGACGCCACCAGAGTGGTTCCCTGAGGTCCCCATCGTAAGTCGAGAGCGCCTGCCGCAACTCGAAAAATCCAGGAGGTTCTCCCCTCCAGGCGAGATGAGTCCCATTTCCGCTGAGGCTTCTCGAGGATAATCACACCTAACCTCTGGATCCTCCAAAGGGTCCTTCACACCCTTGCTGCAACTCAAGAAGTTCCCCGACATACCCGTCTCCACTCGAGAGGAGGCACGAGAGTTCCACCCACATCCAGAGGAGCCCCGTTTCCGCCTCCTAGCTCGAAAGGAGGGATCCTTTCCCTGCTTGGTGGGGAAAGAATTCCCCGCGTTCCCGTCGCATCTCAAGAGGAGGCGCTCTCCACAGGAAAGAAGAGAGGAACTCCAGGGTCGTGCCACCATACTCAGAGTTGCCCAGATGTCTCAGTCCATTCCAGGGAAACCTGTTTTCCCTGCACTGACTCCGACTTTCAAGCCGAGGATCGACTCACACCACGGTGGCACGTGGACAGCCCTGTGGGAAAGCCTCGTGGGAAGCCTGGTGGGAAAGCCTCGAGGGAAAGCCACAGATCCCTTGATCCACGAGAAGGGAAGCCTGACACTGCTGCTACAGCTCGGAAGGAAAGCGCACGTGCATGCCGCCACTCGAGACGAGGACTGACTCCCCTGGGGAGACTCCAGAAGTACCCCAAGATCCATGTCAACAGTGGAGAGGAATCCTCAGGTTCCGGCACCGACTCCACACAAGGTCTTAGGCCCCGGCATCGACGGGAGAGGAATCCCGAGAGGCCCCGAGCAACTCGCAAGTGGACTAGCCTTTCCTGAGGCCACCAGAGAGAGTCCCTGAGGTCCCCGTCGTAAGTCGTGAGCACCTGCCGCAACTCGAGAAAATCCAGGAGGTTCTCCCCTCCAGGCGAGATGAGGCCCATTTCAGCTGAGGCGTCTTGAGGCTAATCACATCTAAGATCTGGAACTTCCAAAGGGTCCTTCACACGTTGCTGCAACTCAAGAAGTTCCCCGACATACCCGTCTCCACTCGAGAGAGAAGCACGAGAGTCCGCCACATCCAGAGGAGCCCCGTTTCTGCCTCCAAGCTCGAGAGGAGGTATCCTTACCCTGCGTGGTAGGGAAAGAATTCCCGGTGTTCCCGTCGCATCTCAAGAGGAGGCGCTCTCCACAGGAAAGGCGAGAGAAACTCCAGGGTTGTGCTCCATCCAGAGTCCCTCAGAGTCTCAGTCCAGGGAAACCTGTTTTCCCTGCACTGCCTCGACTTTCAAGACGAGGATCGACTAACACCTGGTGGCACGTGGGACAGCCCTGGGAAACCCTCGTGGGATAGCCTCGTGGGAAAGCCTCAAGGGAAAGCCACAGATCCCTTGATCCACGCGAAGGGAAGCGCGACACTGCTGCTACAGCTCAGGAGGAAAGCGCACGTGCCTGCCCCACTCGAGACGAGGACTGACTCCCCTGGGGAGACTCCAGAAGTACTCCAAGATCCATGTCAGCACTGGAGAGAATCCTCAGGTTCAGGCACCGACCCAACACAAGGTCTTAGGACCCTTCATCGACGGGAGAGGAATCCCGAGAGGCCCCGAGCAACTTGCATGGGGACTGGCATTTCCTGAGGCCACCAGAGCGGGTCCCTGAGGTCCCCGTCTTAAGTCGAGAGCACCTGCCGCAACTCGAGAAAATCCAGGAGGTTCTCCCCTCCAGGCGAGATGAGGCCCATTTCCGCTGAGGCGTTTGAGGCTAAACACATCTAACATTTGGAACTTCCAAAGGGTCCTTCACACCCTTGCTGCAACTCAAGAAGTTCCCGACATACCCGTCTCCACTCGAGAGGAAGCACGAGAGTCCCGGCCACATCCAGAGGAACCCCGTTTCTGCCTCCTAGCTCGAGAGGAGGGATCCTTTCCCTGCGTGGTCAGGAAAGAATTCCCCGCGTTCCCGTCGTATCTCAAGAGGAGGCGCTCTCCACAGGAAAGGCGAGAGGAACTCCAGGGTTGTGCCACCATTCCCAGAGTCCCCCAGATGTCTCAGTCCATTCCAGGGAAACCTGTTTTCCCTGCACTGCCTCGACTTTCAAGCCGAGGATCGACTCACACCACGGTGGCACGTGGGACAGCCCTCTGGGAAAGCCTCTTGGGAAAGCCTCGTTGGAAAGCCTCAACGAAAGCCGGAATGGAAAGCCACAGATCCCTTGATTCATGGGAAGGGAAGCGGGACACTGCTGCTACAGCTCGGGAGGAAAGCGCACGTGTATGCCCCACTAGAGACGAGGACTGACTCCCCTGGGGAGACTCCAGAAGTAACCCAAGTTCCATGTCAGCACTGGAGAGTAATCCTCAGGCTCCGGGACCTACTCCACACGAGGTCTTAGGCCCGGCATCAACGGAGAGGAATCCGAGAGGCCGAGCAACTCGCATGGGACTGGCCTTTCCTGTGGCCAGCAGAGCGGGTCCCTGTGGTCCCCGTCGGAAGTCGAGAGCACCTGCCGCAACTCGAGAAAATCCAGGAGGTTCTCCCCTCCAGGCGAGATGAGGCCCATTTCCGCTGAGGGGTCTTGAGGCCAATCACATCTAACCTATGGAACTTACAAAGGGTTCTTCACACCCTTGCTGCAACTCAAGAAGTTCCCCGACATATCCATCTCCACTCGGAGGAATCACGAGAGTCCCGCCCACATGCAGAGGAGACCCATTTCCGCCTCCTAGCTCGAGAGGAGGGATCCTTTCCCTGCGTGTTGGGAAAGAATTTCCCGCGTTCCCGTCGCATCTCAAGTGGAGGCGCTGTCCACAGGAAAGTCGAGAGGAAGTACAGGGTCCCCAGATGTCTCAGTCCATTCCAGGGAAACCTGTTTTCCCTGCACTGCCTCGACTTTCAAGCCGAGGATCGACTCGCACCACGGTGGCACTTGGGACAGCCTGTGGGAAAGCCTCATGGGAAAGCCTCATGGGAAAACTCGAGGAAAGCCACAGATCCCTTGATC
This sequence comes from Capra hircus, assembly GCF_001704415.2. Taxonomy (NCBI): domain Eukaryota; kingdom Metazoa; phylum Chordata; class Mammalia; order Artiodactyla; family Bovidae; genus Capra; species Capra hircus. Next base: position 8,485 of record NW_017192848.1, read on the forward strand.
CTCGCAAAGGGAAGCTTGACACCGCTGCTACATCTCGGGAGGAAAGCGCACGTGCATGCCCCCACTCGAGACGAGGACTGACTCCCCTGGGGAGACTCCAGAAGTACCCAAGATCCATGTCAACACTGGAGAGGAATCCTCAGGTTCCGGCACCGATTCCACACAAGGTCTTAGGCCCCGGCATCGACGGGAGAGGAATCCCGAGAGGCCCCCGAGCATCTCGCATGGGCACTGGGCTTTCCTGAGGCCACCAGAGCGGGTCCCTGAGGTCCCCGGCGTAAGTCGAGAGCACCTGCCGCAACTCGAGAAAATCCAGGAGGTTCTCCCCTCCAGGCGAGATGAGGCCTATTTCCGCTGAGGCGTCTAGAGGCTAAACACATCTAACATCTGGAACTTCCAAAGGGTCCTTCACACCCTTGCTGCAACTCAAGAAGTTCCCAGACATACCCGTCTCCACTCGAGAGGAAGCACGAGAGTACCGTAAAAATCCAGAGGAGCCCCGTTTCCGCCTCCTAGCTCGAGAGGAGGGATCCTTTCCCTGTGTGGTCGGGAAAGAATTCCCGCGTTCCCGTCGCATCTTAAGAGAGGCGCTCTCCACAGGAAAGGCGAGAGGAACTCCAGGGTCGAGCCACATTCCCAGAGTCCGCCAGAAAATTCCTTGTCGGGAATTTTATTGGCCTTCCGCGTAAACCTAGCTATTCAGCCTTTTCCTCCAGTTAATCTTCTTACTACCCTATAATTTCTTAATCTCATCTTACATTAATAAATACACAAGACTTTCCACGTCAACGCCGTCCATCCGTCGAATTCCCTGGATCCAGCGGGGCTGGACCCTGGCACACGGAGATATCTGGGGGACTCTTGGAATGATGGCACGACACTGGAGTTTCTCTCGCCTTTCCTGTGGAGAGCGCCTCCTCACGAGATGCGACGGGAACACCGGGAATTCTTTCCCGAACATGCAGGGAAAGGATCCCTCATCTCTAGCTAGGAGGATGAAACGGGGCTACTCTGGATGTGGGCAGGACCCTCGTGTTTCCTCTCGAGTGGAGATGGGAATGTCGGGGAACTTCTTGAGTTGCAGCAAGGGTGTGAAGGACCCTTTGGAAGTTCCAGAGATTAGATGTAATTAGCCTCGAGACACCTCATTGAAAATGGGCCTCATCTCGCCTGGAGGGGAGAACCTCCTGGATTTTCTTGAGTTGCTCAGGTGCTCCCGACTTACGACGGGGACCTCAGGGACCCGCTCTGGTGGCTTCATCAAAGGCCAGTCCCCATGCCAGATGCTGGGGGGCTTCTCTTGATAACTCTCCTGTTGATGCCCGGGCCGAACAACTTGTGTGGATTCGGGCCGGAACCTGAGGTTTCCTCTGCAGTGCTGACATGGATATTGGGGTTTTCTGGAGTCTCCCCTGGAGAGTCAATCCTCCTCTCAAGTGGAGGGCCGCACGTGTGCTTTCCCCCGAGCTGTAGCAGCAGGTTCACGCTTCCCGTCGTGTGGATCAAGGATCTGTGGCTTTCCCTGGAGGCTTTCCCACGAGGCTTTTCACAGGGCTTTCCTCGTGCCACCGTGGTGTGAGTTGATCCTCAGCGTGAAAG
>NW_017192849.1:0-10082 GCF_001704415.2 Capra hircus
CACTGCTGCTACATCTCGGGAGGAAAGCGCACGTGCATGTCCCCACTCGTGAAGAGGTCTGACTCCCCTGGGAGACTCCAGAAGTACCCCAAGATCCATGTCTGCACTGGAGAGGAATCCTCAGGTTCCGTCACCGACTCCACACAAGGTCTTAGGCCCCGGCATCGACGGGAGAGGAATCCCGAGACGCCCCCGAGCAAGTCGCATGGGGACTGGCCTTTCCTGAGGCCACCAGTGCGGGTCCCTGAGTCCCCGTCATAAGAAGAGAGCACCTGCCGCAACTCGAGAAAAATCCAGGAGGTTCTCCCTCCAGGCGAGATGAGGCCCATTTCCGCTCAGGAGTTCGAGGCTAATCACACCTAACCTCTGTAACTTCCAAAGGGTCCTTCTCATCCTTGACGACTCTAGAAGTTCCCGCGACATACCCGTCTCCACTCGAGAGGAAGCACGAGAGACCTGCCCACATCCAGAGGAGCCACGGTTCCGCCTCCTAGCTCGAGAGGAGGGATCCGTTCCCTGCGTGGTCGGGAAAGAATTCCCGGCGTTCCCAAACCATCTCAAGAGGAGGCGCTCTCCAAGTAAAGGCGAGAGGAACTCCAGGGTCGTGCCACCATTTCCAGAGTCCCCCAGATGTCTCAGTCCATTCCAGGAAACCTGGTTTCCTTGCACTGCGTCGACTTTCAAGTCGAAGATCGACTCACACCTCGGTGGCACGTGGGACAGCCCTGTGGGAAAGCCTCGTGGGAAAGCCTCGTGGAAAAGCCTCGAGCGAAAGCCACAGCTCCCTTGATCCACGCGAAGGGAAGAGTGACACTGCTGCTACAGCTCGAGAGGAAAGCCCACATGCAGGCCCCACTCGAGACGAGGACTGACGCCCCTCGGGTGACACCAGAATTACCCCAAGATCCATGTCGGGACTGGAGAGCAATCCTCAGGGTCCGGCACAGACTCCACACAAGGTCTTATGCCCCAGGATCGACAGGAGAGGAATCCCGAGGGCCCCCAAGCAACTCGCATGGGGAACTGGACTTTTCTTGAGGCCAACAGAGCGGGTCCCTGGGGTCCCATCGTAAGTCGGAGAGCACCTGCCGCAACTCTGGAAAATCCAGGAGGTTCTCCCCTCCAGGCGAGATGAGGCCCATTTCCGCTGAGGCGTTTCGGAGGCTAATCACACCTAACTTCTGGAACTTCCAAAGGGTCCTTCACACGCCTTGCTGCAACTCAAGAAGTTCCCCTGACATACCCGTCTCCACTCGAAGGAAGCACGATTGTCCCGCCCAACATCCAGAGGAGCCCCTGTTTCCGCCTCATACCTCGAGCGGAGGGATCCTTTCCCTGCGTGCATCGGGAAAGAATTCCCGGCGTTCCCGGTCGCATCTCAAGAGGTAGGCGCTCTCCACTGGAATAGGCGAGAGGAACTCCAGGGTCTTGCCACCATTCCCAGAGTCCCCCAGATGTCTCAGTCCATTCCAGGGAAACCTGTTTTTCCCTGCACTGCCTGGACTTTAAAGCCGAGGATCGACTCACACCACGGTGGCACGTGGGACAGCCCTGAGGGAAAGCCACGTGGGGAAAGCCTCCTGGGAAAGCCTCGAGGGAAAGCCCCTGATCCCTTGATCCACGGGAAAGGAAGCGCAACACTGCTGCTACAGCTCGGGAGGAAAGCGCACGTGCATGCCCCCACTCGAGACGAGGACTGACTCCCCTGGGGAGACTCCATAAGTACCCCAAGATCCTTTTCAGCACTGGATAGGAATCCTCAGGTTCCGGCACCGACTCCACACAAGATCTTAGGCCCCGACATCGATGGGAGAGGAATCCCGAGAGGCCCCAGAGCAACTCGCATGGGGACTGTCCTTTCCTGAGGCCACCATAGCGGGTCCCTGAGGTCCCCGTCGTAAGTCGAGAGCACCTGCCGCAACTCGAGAAAATCCAGGAGGTTCTCCCCTCCAGGCGAGATGAGGCCCATTTCCGCTGATGCGTCTCGAGGCTTATCACACCTAACTTCTGGAACTTCCAAAGGGTCCTTCACACCCTTGCTGCAACTCAAGAAGTTTCCCGACATACCCGTCTCCACTCGAGAGGAAGCACGAGAGTCCCGCCCACATCCAGAGGTGCCCCGTTTCCGCCTCCGAGCTCGAGAGAGTGGATCCTTTCCGTGCATGGTCGGGAAAGAATTCCCGGTGTTCCCGTCGCACCTCAAGAGGAGGCGCTCTCCACAGGAAAGGCGAGAGAAACTCCAGGGTCGTGCCAGCATTCCCAGAGTCCCCCAGATGTCTCAGTCCATTCCAGGGAAACCTGTTTTCCCTGCACTGCCTGGACTTTAAACCCGAGGATCGACTCACACCACGGTGGCACATGGGACAGCCCTGTGGGAAAGCCTCGTGGGAAAGCCTCGAGGGAAAGCCACAGATCCCTTGATCCACGCGAAGGGAAGCGTGACACTGCTGCTAAGGCTCGGAAGGAAAGCGCACGTGCAAGCCCCCACTTGAGACGAGCACTGACTCCCCTGGGGAGACTCCAGAAGTACCCCAAGATCCATGTCACCACTGGAGAGGAATCCTCAGGTTCTGGCACGGACACCACAGAAGATCTTAAGCCCCGGCATCGACGGGAGGGGAATCCCGAGAGGCCCCCGAGCAACTCGCATGGGGCTGGCGTTTCCTGAGGCCACCAGAGCGGGTCCCTGAGGTCCCCGTGGAAAGTCGAGAGCACCAGCCGCAACTCGAGAAAATCCAGGAGGTTCTCTCCTCCAGGCTAGATGAGGCCCATTTCCGCTGAGGCGTCTCGAGGCTAATCACATCTGTCATCTGGAACTTCCAAAGTGTCCTTCACACCCTTGCTACAACTCAAGAAGTTCCCCGACATACCCGTCTCCTCTCGAGAGGAAGCACGAGAGTTCCGCCCACATCCAGAGGAGCCCCGTTTCCGCCTCCTAGCTCGAGAGAAGGGATCCTTTCCCTGCATGTTCGGGAAAGAATTCCCGGCGTTCCTGTCGCATCTCAAGAGGAGGCGCTCTCCAAAGGAAAGGCGAGAGGAACTCCAGGGTCCTGCTACCATTCCCAGAGTCCCCCAGATGTCTCAGTCCATTCCAGGGAAACCTGTTTTCCCTGCATTGCCTTGACTTGCAAGCCAAGGATCGACTCACACCACGGTGGCACGTGGGACAGCCCTGTGGGAAAGCCTCATGGGAAAGCCACAGATCCTTGATCCACGCGAAGGGAAGCGCGACACTGCTGCGACAGCTCGGGAGGAAAGCGCACGTGCATCTCCCCCTCGAGAAAAGGACTGACTACCCTGGGGAGACTCCAGAAGTACCCCAAGATCCATGTCAGCACTGGAGAGGAATCCTCAGGTTCCGACACCGAATCCACACAAGATCTTAGGAACCGGCATCGACGGGAGAGGAATCCAGAGAGGCCCCCGAGGAACTCGTTTGGGGCCTGGCCTTTCCTGAGGCCACCAGAGCGCGTCCCTGAGGTCCCCGTCGATAGTCAAGAGCACCTGACACAACTCGAGAAAATCCAGGAGTCTCTCCCCTCCAGGCGAGATGAGGCCCATTTCCGCTGAGGCGTCCCGAGGCTAATCACACCTAACCTCTGGAACTTCCAAAGGGTCCTTCACAACCATGCTGCAACTCAAGAAGTTCCCTGAAATACACGTCTCCACTCGAGAGGAAGCACGAGAGTCCCGCCCACATCCAGAGGAGCTCCGTTTCCGCCTCCTAGCTCCAGAGGAGGGATCCTTTCCCTGCGTGGTCGGGAAAGAATTCCCGGCATTTCCGTCGCATCTCAAGAGGAGGCGCTCTCCATAGGAAGGGCGAGAGGAACTCAGGGTCGTGCCAGCATTCCCAGAGTCCCCCAGATATCTCAAACCATTCCAGCGAAACCTGTTTTCCCTGCACTGCCTCGACGTTCAAGCCGAGGATCGACTCACACCACGGTGGCACGTGGGACAGCCCTGTGGGAAAGCCTCTTGGGAAATCCTCGTGGGAAAGCCTCAAGCGAAAGCCACAGATCCCTTGATCCACGCCTATGGAAGCGTGACACTGCTGTTACAGCTCGGGGGGAAAGCGCATGTGCATGCCCCCACTCGAGACGAGGACTGACTCCCCTGGGGAGACTCGAGAAGTACCCCAAGATCCATGTCAGCACTGGAGAGGAATCCTCAGGTTCCGGCACCGACTCCACACAAGGTCTTAGGCCCGGGCATCGACCGGAGTGGAATCCCGAGAGGCCCCCGAGCAACTCGCATGGGGTCTGGCCTTTCCTGAGGCCACCAGAGCGGGTCCCTGAGGTCCCCGTCGTAAGTCGAGAGCACCTGCCGCAACTGGAGAAAATCCAGGAGGTTCTCCCCTCCAGGCGAGATGAGGCCCATTTCCGCTGAGGCGTCTGGATGCTAATCACACCTAACATCTGGAACTTCCAAAGGGTCCTTCACACCCTTGCTGCAACTCAAGAAGTTCCCCGACATACCCGTCTCCACTCGAGAGGAAGCACGAGCGTCCTGCCCACATCTGGAGGAGGCCCGATTCTGCCTCCTATCTCGAGAGAAGGGATCCTTTCCCTGCGTGTTCGGGAAAGATTTCCCGGCGTTTCTGTCGCATCTCAAGAGGAGGCGCTCTTCATAGAAAGGGCGAGAGGAACTCCAGGGTCGTGCCACCGTTCCCAGAGACCCCCAGATGTCTCAGTCCATTCCAGCGAAACCCGTTTTCCCTGCACTGCCTCGACGTTCAAGCCGAGGATCGACTCACACCACGGTGGCACGTGGGACAGCCCTGTGGGAAAGCCTCGTGGGAAATCCTCGTGGGAAAGCCTCAAGCGAAAGCCACAGATCCCTTGATCCACGCCTATGGAAGCGTGACACTGCTGTTACAGCTCGGGGGGAAAGCGCACGTGCATGCCCCCACTCGATACGAGGACTGACTCCCCTGGGGAGACTCCAGAAGTACCCCAAGATCCATATCAGCACTGGAGAGGAATCCTCAGGTTCCAGCACCGACTCCACACAAGCTCTTAGGCCCAGCATCGACGGGAGAGGAATCCCGAGAGGCCCCCGAGCAACTCGCATGGGGACTGGCCTTTCCTGAGGCCACCAGAGCGGGTCCCGGATGTCCCCGTCGTAAGTCGAGAGAACCGGCAGCAACTCGAGAAAATCCAGGAGGTTCTCCCCTCCAGGCGATATGAGGCCCATTTCCGCTCAGGCGTCTCGAGACTAATCACACCTAATCTCTGGAACTTCCAAAGGGTCCTTCACACCCTTGCTGCAACTCATGAAGTTCCCCGACATACCCGTCTCCACTCGAAAGCAAGCACGAGAGTCCGCCCACATCCAGAGGACCCCTGTTTCCGCCTCCTAGCTCGAGAGGAGGGATCCTATCCCTGCGTGGTGGGGAAAGAATTCCCGGCGTTCCCGTCGCATCTCAAGAGGAGGCGCTCTCCACAGGAAAGGCGAGAGGAACTCCAGGGTCATGCCACCATTCCCAGAGTCCCCCAGATGTCTCAGTCCATTCCAGTGAAACCTGTTTTCCCTTCACTGCCTCGACTTTCAAGCCGAGGATCGACTCACACCACGGTGGCACGTGGACAGCCCTGTGGGAAAGCCTCATGGGAAAGCCACAGATCCCTTGATCCACGCGAAGGGAAGCGCGACACTGCTGGCGACAGCTCGGGAGGAAAGCGCACGTGCATCTCCCCCTCGAGACAAGGACTGACTGCCCCTGGGGAGACTCCAGAAGTACCCCAAGATCCATGTCAGCACTGGAGAGGAATCCTCAGGTTCCGACACAGACTCCACACAAGATCTTAGGCCCCGGCATCGACGAGGAGAGGAATCCAGAGAGGCCCCCGAGGAACTCGTTTGGGGCCTGGCCTTTCCTGAGGCCACCAGAGCGGGTCCCTGAGGTCCTCCGTCGATAGTCAAGGAGCACCTGACGCAACTCGAGAAAATCCAAGGAATCTCTCCCCTCCAGGCGAGATGAGGCCCATTTCCGCTGAGGCGTCCCGAGGCTAATCACACCTAACCTCTGGAACTTCCAAAGGGTCCTTCACAACCCATGCTGCAACTCAAGAAGTTCCCTGAAATAACCCGTCTTCACCTCGAGAGGAAGCACGAGAGTCCGCCTACATCCAGAGGAGCTCCGTTTCCGCCTCCTAGCTCCAAGGAGGGATCCTTTCCCTGCGTGGTCGGGAAAGAATTCCCGGCGTTTCTGTCGCATCTCAAGAGGAGGCGCTCTCCACAGGAAAGGCGAGAGGAACTCCAGGGTCGTGCCACCATTCCAGAGTCCCCCAGATGTCTCAGACCATTCCAGGGAAACCTGTTTTCCCTGCACTGCCTTCCACTTTCAAGCCGAGGATCAACTCACACCACGGTGGCACGTGGGACAGCCCTGTGGGAAAGCCTCGTGGGGAAGCCTCGAGGGAAAGCCACAGATCCCTTGATCCAAGCGAAGGGAAGCGTGACACTGATGCTACAGCTCGAGAGGAAAGCGCACGTGCAGGCCCCCACTCGAGACGAGGACTGACTCCCCTGGGGAGACTCCAGAAGTACCCCAAGATCCATGTCAGCACTGGAGAGGAATACTCAGGTTCCGGTACCGACTCCACACAAGGTCTTAAGCCCCGGCATCAACGGGTGAGGAATCCCGAGAGGCCCCCCGAGCAACACGCTTGGGGACTGACCTTTCCTGAGGCCACAAAGCGGGTCCCTGAGGTCCCCGTCGTAAGTCGAGAGCACCTGCCACAACTCGAGAAAGTTCAGGAGGTTCTCCCATCCAGGCGAGATTAACCGCTTTTCCCCTGAGGCGTCTCGAGTCTAATCACACCTAACCTCTGGAAGTTCCAAAGGGTCCTTCACAGCCTTGCTGCAACTCAAGAAGTTCCCCGACATACCCGTCTCCACTCGAGAGGAAGCACGAGAGTCCCGCCCACATCCAGAGGAGCCCCGTTTCCGCCTCCTAGCTCGAGAGGAGGGATCCTTTCCCTGCGTGGTAGGGAAAGAATTCCTGGCGTTCCCGTCGCATCTCAAGAGGAGGCGCTCTCCACAGGAAAGGCGAGAGGAACTCCAGGGTCGTGCCACCATTCCCAGAGTCCCCCATATGTCTCAGTCCATTACAGGGAAACCTGTTTTTCCCTGCACCTGCCTCGACTTTTCAAGCCGAGGATCGAGTCACACCACGGTGGTACGTGGGACAGCCCTGTGGGAAAGCCTCGTGGGAAAGCCTCGTGGAAAGCCTCGAGGCAAAGCCCCTGATCCCTTGATTCACGTGAAGGCAAGTGTGACACTGCTGCTAGAGTGGGAGGAAAGCACACGTGCATGCCCCCTCTCGAGACGAGGACTCACTCCCCTGGGGAGACTCCAGAAGTACCCAAGATCCATGTCAGCACTGGAGAGGAATCCTCAGTTTCCGACACCGACTCCACAAAAGGTCTTAGGCCCAGGCATCGTCGCTAGAGGAATCCCGAGAGGCCCCCGAGCAACTCGCATGGGGACTGGCCTTTCCTGAGGCCACAAGAGCAGGTCCCTGAGGTCCCTGTCGTTAGTCGAGAGCACCTGCCGCAACTCGAGAAAATCCAGGAGGTTCTCCCCTCCAGGCCACATGAGGCCCCATTTCTGCTGAGGCGTCTCGAGGCTAATCACACCTAACCTCTGGAACTTACAAAGGGTCCTTCACACCCTTGCTGCATCTCAAGAAGTTCCCCGACATACCCGTCTCCACTCGAGAGGAAGCACGAGAGTTCTGCCCACATCCAGAGGAGCCCCGTTTCCTACTCTTGCTCGAGAGAAAGGATCCTGTCCCTGCGTGGTGGGAAAGAATTCCCGGCGTTCCCATCGCATCTCAAGAGGAGGCGCTCTCCACAGGAAAGGCGAGAAGAACTCCAGGGTCGTGCCACCACTCCCAGAGTCCACCAGATGTCTCAGTCCATTCCAGGGAAACCTGCTTTCCCTGCACTGCCTCGACGTTCAAGCCGAGGATCGACTTACACCACGGTGGCACGTGGGACAGCCCCTGTGGGAAAGCCTCGTGGGAAAGCCTCGGTGGAAAGCCTCGTGGAAAAGCCTCGTGGAAAGCCTCGAGCGAAAGCCAGAGATCCTTGATCCACGTGAACGGAAGCGTGACACTGCTGCTACAGCTCGGGAGGAAAGGGCACGTGCATGACCCCACTCGAGACGAGGACTGACTCCCCTAGGAAGACTCCAGAAGTACCCAAGATCCATGTCAGCACTGGAGAGGAATCCTCAGGTTCCGGCACCGACTCCACACAAGGTCTTATGCCCCGGCATCGAAGGAGAGGGAATCCGAGAGGCCCCGTGCAACTCCCATGGTGACTGGCCTTTCCTGAGGCCACCAGAGCGAGATCCTGAGGCGCCTGTCGTAAGTCGAGAGCACCTGCCGTACCTCGAGAAAATCCAGGAGGTTCTCCCCTCTGGGCGAGATGAGGCCCATTTCCGCTAATGCGTCACGAGGCTAATCACACCTAACCTCTGGAATTCCCAAAGGGTCCTTCACACTTTTGCTGCACTTAAGAAGTTCCCCGACATACCTGTCTCCACTCGAGAGGAAGCACGAGATTCCTGCCCACATCCAGAGGAGCCCGTTTCCATCTCATACCTCGAGAGGAGGGATACTTTCCCTGCGTGTTCGGGAAAGAATTCCCGGCGTTCCCGTCGCATCTCAAGAGGAGGCGCTCTCCACAGGAAAGGTGAGAGGTACTCCAGGGTCGTGCCACCATTCCAGTGTCCCCCAGATGTCTCAGTCCATTCCAGGGAATCCTGTTTTCCCTGCACTGCCTCGACTTTCAAGCCGAGAATCGACTCACACCATGGTGGCACGTGGGACAGCCCTGTGGGAAAGCCTCGAGGGAAAGCCACAGATCCCTTGATCCTCGTGAAGGGAAGCGTGACTCTGCTGCTAGAGCTCGGGAGGAAAGCGCACGTGCATGCCCCCATCGAGACAAGTACTTACTCCTCTGGGGAGACTCCAGAAGAACCCCTAGATCCAAGTCATCACTGGAGAGGATTCCTCAGGTTCCGGCACGGACTACACACAAGGTCTTAGGCCCGGCATTGACGGGAGAAGAATCCCGAGGCCCCCGAACAACTAGCCTGGGGACTGGCCTTTCCTGAGGCCACCAGAGTGGGTCCCTGAGGTCCCCGACGTAAGTAGAGAGCACCTGCCGCAACTCGAGAAAATCCAGGAGGTTCTCCCCTCCAGGCGAGATGAGGCCCATTTCCGCTGAGGCGTCTAGAGGCTAATCACACCTAACCTCTGGAACTTCAAAGGGTCCTTCACACCCTAGCTGCAACTCTAGAAGTTCCCCGACATACACGTCGCCACTTGAGAGGAAGCACGAGAGTCCCGCCCACATCCAGAGGAGCCCCGTTTCAGCCTCCTAGCTCAAGTGGAGGGATCCTTTCCCTGCGTGGTCGGGAAAGAATTCCCGGCGTTCCCGTCGCCATCTCAGAGGAGGCGCGCTCTCCACAGGAAAGGCGAGAGGAACTCCAGGGTCGTGCCACCATTCCCAGAGTCCCTCAGATGTCTCAGTCCATTCCAGGGAAACATTGTTTTTCCTGCACTGCCTCGACTTTCAAGCCGAGGATCGACTCAAACCACGGTGGCACGTGGGAAAGCCTCGTGGGAAAGCCTCAAGGGAAAGCCACAGATCCCTTGATCCACGCGAAGGGAAGCGTGACACTGCTGCTACAGCTCGGGAGGAAAGCACACGTGCATGCCCCCAATCGAGTCGAGGACTGACTCCTCTGGGAGACTCCAGAAGTACCCCAAGATCCATGTCAGCACTGGAGATGAAATCCTCAGGTTCCGGCACCGACTCCACACAAGGTCTTAGGCCCCAGCATCGACGGAGAAGAGAATCCCAAGAGGCCCCGAGAAACTGCATGGGGACTGGCCTTTCCTGAGACGACGCAGAGCGGGTCCCTGAGGTCCCATCGTAAGTCGAGAGCACCTGCCGCAACTCGAGAAAATCCAGGAGGTTCTACCCTCCAAGCGAGATGAGGCCCATTTCCGCTGAGGCGTCTCGAGGCTAATCACACCTAAACTTTGGAACTTCCAAAGGGTCCTT
>NW_017192850.1:0-10082 GCF_001704415.2 Capra hircus
TCCTCTCGCCTTTCCTGTGGAGAGCGCCATCCTCTTGAGATGCGACGGGAACGCGGGAATTCTTTCCGACACGCAGGGAAAGGATCCCTCCTCTCGATCTTGGAGGCGGAAACGGGGCTCTCTGGATGTGGGCGGGACTCTCGTGCTTCCTCTCGAGTGGAGACTGGTTTGTCGGGGAACTTCTTGAGTTGCAGCAAGGGTGTGAAGGACCCTTTGGAAGTTCAGTTGTCAGATGTGATTAGCCTCGAGACGCCTCAGCGGAAATGGGCCTCATCTCTCCTGGAGGGAGAACCTCCTGGATTTTCTCGAGTTGCGGCAGGTGCTCTCCACTTACGACGGGGACCTCAGGGACCCGCCCTGGTTGCCTCAGGAAAGGTCAGTCCCCATGCAGTTGCTCGGGGGCCTCTCGGGATTCCTCTCCGTCGATGCCGGGGCCTTAGACCTTGTGTGGAGTCGGTGCCAGATCCTGAGGATTCCTCTCCAGTGCTGACATGGATCTTGGGGTACTTCTGGAGTCTCCCCAGGGTAGGCAGTCCTCGTCTCGAGTGGGGGCATGCACGTGCGATTTCCTCCCGAGCTGTATTAGCAGTGTCACACTTCCCTTCGCGTGGATCAAGGGATTTGTGGCTTTTCCTCGAGGCTTTCCCAGGAGGCTTTTCCACGAGGATTTCCTACAGGGCTGTCCCACGAGCCACCGTGGTGTGAGTCGATCCTCGGCTTGAAAGTCGAGGCAGTGCAGGGAAAACAGGTTTCCCTGGAATGGACTGAGGCATATGGGGGACTCTGGGAATGGTGGCACGACCCTGGAGTTCCTCTCTCCCTTTCCTGTGGATAGCGCCTCCTCTTGAGATGCGACGGGAAAGCCGGGAGTTTATTCCCCATCACGCAGGGGAAAGGATCCCTCCTCTCGAGCCAGGAGGCGGAAACGGGGCTCCTCTGGATGTGGGCCGGGACTCGCGTGTTTCCTCTCGAGTGGAAACGGTTATGTCGGGGAAATTCTTGAGTTGCAGCAAGGGTGTGAAAGACCCTTTGGAAGTTCCAGATGTTAGATGTGATTAGCCTCAAGTCGCCTCAGCGGAAATGGGCCTCATCTCGCCTGGAGGGGAGAACGTCCTGGAGTTTCTCTAGTTGTGGCAGGCACTCTCGACTTACGACGGGGACCTCAGGGACCCGCTCTGGTGGCCTCAGGAAATGCCAGTCCCCATTCGAGTTGCTCGGGGCCTCTCGGGATTCCTCTCCCGTCGATGCCGGGGCCTAAGATCTTGTGTGGAGTCCGCTGCCGGAACCTGAGCATTCCTGTCTAGTGCTGACATGGATCTTGGGGTACTTCTGGAGTCTCCCCAAGGGAATCAGTCCTCATCTCGAGTGGAGGCCTGCACGTTCGCTTTCCTCCCGAGCTGTAGCAGCAGTGTCGAACTTACCTTCGCGTGGATCAAGGGATCTGTGGCTTTCACTCGAGGCTTTCCCACGAGGCTTTCCCACGAGGCTTTCCCACAGGGCTGTCCCACGTGCCACCGTGGTGCGAGTCGATTCCTCAGCTTGAAAGTCGAGGCAGTGCAGGGAAAACCGGTTTCCCTGAAATGGACTGAGAAATCTGGGGTCTCTGGGAATGGTGGCATGACCGTGGAGTTCCTCTCGCCTTTCCTGTGGAGAGCGCCTCTTCTTGAGATGCAACGGGAACGCGGGGAATTCTTTCCCCCACGCAGGGAAAGGATTCCTCCTCTCGAGCCTGGAGACGGAAATGGGGCTCCTCAGTTTGTGGGCGGGACTCTCGTGCTTCCTCTCGAATGGAGACGGGTATGTCGGGGAACTTCTTGAGTTGCAGCAAGGGTGTGAGGGACCCTTTGTAAGTTCCAGATGTTAGATGTGATTAGCCTCAAAGACGCCTCAGCGGAAATGGCCTCATCTCGCCTGGAGGGGAGAACCTCTTGGATTTTCTCGAGTTGCGACAGGTGCTCTCGTCTTACGTCGGGGATCTCAGGGACCCGCTCTGGTGGCCTCAGGAAAGGCCAGTCCCCATGCGAGTTGCTCGGGGGCCTCTCGGGATTCCTCTCCCGTCGATGCCGGGGCCTAAGAACTTGTGTGGAGTCGGTGCCAGAACCTGAGGTTTCCTCTCCAGTGCTGACATGGTACTTGCATCCTTAAAGGCGAGATGAGCCCCATTTCCGCTGAGGCGTCTCGAGGCTAATCACACCTAACCTCTGGAACTTCCAAAGGGTCCTTCACACCCTTGCTGCAACTCAAGGAGTTCTCCTGACATACCCGTCTACACTCGAGAGTATCAAGATCTTCCCGCCCACTTTCAGAGGAGCACTGTTTCCACCTCATAGCTCGAGAGGAGGGATCCTTTCCCTGCGTGGTCTGGAAAGCATTCCCCGGCGTTCCAGTCGCATCTCAAGAGGAGGCCCTCTCCACAGGAAAGGCTAGAGAAACTCCAGGGTCGTTCCACCATTCCCAGAGTCCCCCAGATATCTCAATCCTTTCCAGGGAAAACTGTTTTCCCTGCACTGCCTCCACTTTCAAGCCGAGGATCGACTCACACCACGGTGGCACGTAGGACAGCCCTCGGGAAAGCCTCGTGGGAAAGCCTCGTGGGAAAGCCTCGAGGGAAAGCCACAGATACCTTAATCCACGCGAAGGGAAGCGTGACACTGGTGCTACAGCTCGGGAGGAAATCGCACGTGCATGCCCCCACACGAGACGAGGACTGACTCCCCCGGGGAGACTCCAGAAGTACCCCAAGTTCCATGTCAGCACTGGAGTGGAATCTTCAGGTTTCCAGCACCGACTCCACATAAGATCTTAGGCCCGGGCATTGACGGGAGAGGAATTCCGAGAGGCCCCCGAGCAACTCGCATGGGGACTGGCCTTTCCTGAGGCCACCAGAGCGGGTCCCTGAGATCCCCGTCGTAAGTTGAGAGCACCTGCCGCAACTCTAGAAAATCCAGGAGGTTCTCCCCTCCAGGCGAGATGAGGCCCATTTCCGCTGAAGCGTCTCGAGGCTAATCACACCTAACCTCTGGAACTTCCAAAGGGTCCTTCACACCCTTGCTGCAACTCAAGAAGTTCCCCGACATAACTGTCTCCACTCGAGAGGAAGCACGAGAGTCCCGCCCACATCCAGAGGAGCCCCGTTTCCGCCTCCTAGCTCGAGAGGAGGGATCCTTTCCCTTCGTGTTGGGGAAAGAATTACCCGCGTTCCCGTCGCATCTCAAGAGGAGGCGCTCTCCACAGGAAAGGGGAGAGGAACTCCAGGGTCGTGCCACCATTCCCAGAGTCCCCCAGAAGTCTCAGTCCATTTCAGGGAAAACTGTTTTCCCTGCACTGCCTCGAATTTCAAGCCGAGGATCGACTCACACCACGGTGGCCCATGGGACATCCTTGTGGTAAGGCCTCGTGGGAAAGCCTCGTGGGAAAGCCTCGAGGGAAAGCCACAGATCCCTTGATCCACGGGAAGGGAAGCGTGACACCGCTGCTACAGCTCGGGAGGAAAGCGCATGTGCATGTCCCCACTCGAGACGAGGACTGACTCCCCTGGGGAGACTCCAGAAGTACCCCAAGATCCATGTCAGCACTGGAGAGGAATGCTCAGGTTTCTCCACCGACTCCACACAAGATCTTAGGCCCCGGCATCGATGGGAGAGGAATCCCGAGAGGCCCCGAGCAACACGCATGGGGAATGGCCTTTCCTGAGGCCACCAGATCGGGTCCCAGAGGTCCCCGTCGTAAGTCGAGAGCACCTACCGCAACTCGAGAAAATCCAGGAGGCTCTCCCCTCCAGGCGAGATGAGGCCCATTTCCGCTGAGGCGTCTCGAGGCTAATCACACCTAACCTCTGGAACTTCCAAAGGGTCCTTCACACCATTGCTGCAACTCAAGAAGTTCCCTTTCATACCCGTCTCCACTCAAAAGGAAGCACGAGAGTCCCGCCAACATCCAGAGGAGCCCCGTTTCCGCCTCCTACCTCGAGAGGAGGGACGCTTTTCCTGCGCGGTCGGGAAAGAATTCCCGGTGTTCCCGTCGCATCTCAAGATGAGGCGCTCTCCACAGGAAAGGCGAGAGGAACTCCAGGGTAGTGCCACCATTCCCAGAGTCCCCCAGATGTCTCCGACCATTCCAGGGAAACCTGTTTTCCCTTCAATGCCTCCACTTTCAAGTCGAGGATCGACTCACACCACGGTGGCACGTGTGACAGCCCTGTGGGAAAGCCTCGTTGGAAAGCCTCGAGGGAAAGCCTGGAGGGAAAACCACAGATCCCTTGATCCACGCGAAGGGAAGCGTAACACTGCTGATACAGCTCGGGAGGAAAGCGCACGTGCATGTCCCCACACGAGACGAGGCCTGACTCCCCTGGGGAGACTCCAGAAGTACCCCAAGATCCATGTCAGCACAGGAGAGGAATCCTCAGGTTCCGGCACCGACTCCACACAAGGTCTTAGGCCCCGGCATCGACGGGAGAGGAATCCCGAAAGGCCCCCGCACAACTCGCATGGGGACTGGCCTTTCCTGAGCCTACCAGAGCGGGTCCCTTAGGTCCCCGTCGTAAGACGAGAGCACGTGCCCCAACTCTAGAAAATCCAGGAGGTTCTCCCCTCCAGGCGGGATGAGGCCCATTTCCGCTCGGGCGTCTCGAGGCTAATCACACCTAACCTCTGGAACTTCCAAAGGGTCCTTAACACCCTTGCTGCAACTCAAGAAGTTCCCCGACTTACCCGTCTCCACTCGAGAGGAAGCACAAAAGTCCCGCCCACATGTAGAGGAGCCCCGTTTCCGTTTCCTAGCTCGAGAGGTGGGATCCTTTCCCTGCGTGGTCGGGAAAGAATTCCCGGCGTTCCCGTCGCATCTCAAGAGGATGCGCTCTCCACAGGAAAGGCGAGAGGAACTCCAGGGTCGTGCCACCATTCCCAGAGTCCCCCAGATGTCTCAGTCCATTTCAGGGAAACCTGTTTTCCCTGCACTGCCTCGACTTTCAAGCCGAGGATCGACTCACACCAGGGTGGCACGTGGGGCAGCCCTGTGGGAAAGCCTCGTGGGAAAGCCTCGTTGGAAATCCTCGAGGGAAAGCCACAGATCCCTTGATCCACGCGAAGGGAAGCGGGACACTGCTGCTACAGCTCGGGAGGAAAGCGCACGTGCATGCCCCGAATCGAGACTAGGACTGACTCACATGGGGAGACTCCAGAAGTTCCCCAACATCCATTTCAGCACTGGAGAGGAATTCTCAGGTTTCGGCACCGACTCCACACAAGATTTTAGGCCCTGGCATCGACGGGAGAGGAATCCCGAGAGGCCACCCGAGCAACTCGCATGGGGACTGGCCTCTCCTGAGGCCACCAGAGCAGGCCCCTGAGGTCCCCGTCGTAAGTCGAGAGCACCTGCCGCAACTCGAGAAAATCCAGGAGGTTCTCCCCTCCAGGCGAGATGAGGCCCATTTCCGCTGAGGCGTCTTGAGGCTAATCACACCGAACCTCTGGAACTTCCAAAGGGTCCTTCACACCCTTGCTGCAACTCAAGACGTTCCCGGGCATACCCGTCTTCACTCGAGAGGAAGCACGAGAGTTCCGCCCACATCCAGAGGAGCCCCGTGTCCGCCTCCTTGCTCGAGCGGAGGGATCCTTTCCCTGCGTGGTCTGGATAGAATTCCCGGCGTTCCCGTCGCATTTCAAGAGGAGGCGCTCTCCACAGAAAATGCGAGAGGAACTCCAGGGTCGTGCCACCATTCCCAGAGTCCCCCAGATGTCTCAGTGCATTCCAGGGAAACCTGTTTTCCCTGCACTGCCTCGACTTTCAAGCCGAGGATCGACTCACACGACTGTGGCACGTGGGACATCCCTGTGGGAAAGCCCCGCGGGAAAGCCACAGATCCCTTGATCCACGCGAAGGGAAGCGTGACACTGCTGCTACAGCTCGAGAGGAAAGCGCACGTGCATGTCCCCACGCGAGACGAGGGCTGACTCCCCTGGGGAGACTCCGGAAGTACCCCAAGATCCATGTCAGCACTGGAGAGGAATCCTCAGGTTCCGGCACCGACTCCTCGCAAGGTCTTAGGCCCGGGCATCGAAGGGAGAGGATTCCCGAGAGGCCCTCAAGCAACTCGCATGGGGACTGGCCTTTCCTGAGGCCACCAGAGCGGGTCCCTGAGGTCCCCATCTTAAGTCGAGAGCACCTGCCAAACTCGAGAAAATCCAGGAGGTTCTCCCCTCCAGGCGAGATGAGGCCCATTTGTGCTGAGGCTTCTCGAGGCTAATCACACCTAACCTCTGGAACTTCCGAAGGGTCCTTCACACCCTTGCTGCAACTCAAGAAGTTCCCTGATATACCCGTCTCCACTGAAGAGGAAGCACGAGAGTCCGTCCCACTTCCAGAGGAGCCCCGTTTCTGCCTCCTAGCTCGAAACGAGGGATCCTTTCCCTGCGTGGTCGGGAAAGAATTCCCGGTGTTCCCGTCGCATCTCAAGAGGAGGCACTCTCCACAGGAAAGGCGAGAGGAACTCCAGGGTCGTGCCACCATTCCCAGAGTTCCCCAGATGTCTCAGTCCATTCCAGGGAAACCTGTTTTCCCTGCACTGCCTCGACTTTCAAGCCGAGGATCGACTCACACCACGGTGGCACGTGGGACAGCCCTGTGGGAAAGCCTCGTGGGAAAGCCTCCTGGGAAAGCCTCGAGGGAAAGCCACAGATCCCTTGATCCACGCAAACGGAAGCGTGACACTGCAGCTACAGCTCGTGAGGAAAGCGCACGTGCATGCCGCCACACGAGACGAGGACTGACTCCCTTGGCGAAACTCCAGAAGTACCCCAAGATCCATGTCAGCACTGGAGAGGAATCCTCAGGTTCCAGCACCGACTCCACACAAGGTCTTATTCCCCGGCATCGACGGGAGATGAATCCCGAGAGGCCCCCGAGCAACACGCATGGGGACTGGCCTTTCCTGAGGCCACCAGAGCGGGTCCCTGAGGTCCCCGTCGTAAGTCGAGAACACCTGCCGCAACTCGAGAAAATCCAGGAGTTTCTCCCCTCCAGGCGAGATGAGGCCCATTTCCGATGAGGCCTCTCGAGGCTAGTCACATCTAACATCGGGAAATTCCAAAGGGTCATTCACACCCTTGCTGCAACTCAAGAAGTTCCCCGACATACCCGTCTCCACTCGAGAGGAAGCACGAGAGTCCCGCCCACATCCAGAGGATCCCCGATTCCGCCTCATAGCTCGAGAGAAGGGATCCTTTTCCTGCGTGGTGGGGAAAGAATTCCCCGCGTTCCCGTCGCATCTCAAGTGGACGCGCTCTCGACAGGAAACGCGAGAGGAACTCCAGGGTCGTGCCACCATTCCCAGAGTCCACAGATGTCTCAGTCCATTCCAGGGAAACCTGTTTTCCCTGCACTGCCTCGACTTTCATGCCGAGTATCGACTCACACCACGGTGGCACGTGGGACAGCGCTGTGGGAAAGCCTCGTGGGAAAGCCTCGTGGGAAAGCCTCGAGGGAAAGCTACAGATCCCCTGATCGCCGCAAAGGTATGCGTAACCCTGCTGCTGCAGCTCGGAAGGAAAGCCCACGTGCATGCCCCCACTCGAGACGAGGACTGACTCCATCTGGGGAGACTCCAGAAGTACCCCAAGATCCATGTCAGCACTGGAGAAGAATCCTCAGGTTTTGACCCCGACTCCACACAAGGTCTTAGGCCCCGACATCGACGGGAGAGGAATCCCGAGAGGCCCCCGAGCAACTCGCATGGGGACTGGCCTTTCCTGAGGCCACCAGAGCGGGTCCCTGAGGTCCCCGTAGTAAGTCGAGAGAACCTGCCGCAACTCGAGAAAATTCAGGAGGTTCTACCCTCCAGGCGAGATGAGGCCCATTTCCGCTGAGGCGTCTCGAGGCTAATCACAGCTAACCCCTGGAACTTCCAAAGGGTCCTTCACACCCTTGCTGCAACTCAAGAAGTTCCCCGACATACCCATCTCCACTCGACAGGAAGCACGAAAGTCACGCCCACATTCAGAGGAGCCCCCTTTCCGCCTCCTAGCTCGAGAGGAGGGATCCATTCCCTGCGTGGTGGGGAAAGAATTCCCCACATTCCCGTCGCATCTCAAGTGGAGGCGCTCTCGACAGGAAAGGCGAGAGGAACTCCAGGGTCGTGCCACCATTCCCAGAGTCCCCGAGATGTCTCAGTCCATTCCAGGGAAACCTGTTTTCCCTGCACTGCCTCGACGTTCAAGCCGAGGATCGACTCACACCACGGTGGCTCGTGGGACAGCCCTGTGGGAAAGCCTCGTGGGAAAGCCTCCTGGGAAAGCCTCGAGGAAAAGCCACAGATCACCTTATCCAAGCGAAGGGAAGCGCGACAGTGCTGCTACAGCTCGGGAGGAAAGCGCACTTTCATGCCCCCACTCGAGACGAGGACTGACTCCCCTGGGTAGACTCCAGAAGTACGCCAAGATCCATGTCAGCACTGGAGAGGAATCCTCAGGTTCCGGAACTGACTCCTCACAAGGTCTTAGGCCCCTGCATTGACGGGAGAGGAAACCCGAGAGGCCTGCGAGCAACTCTCATGGGGACTGGCCTTTCCTGAGGCCACCAGAACGGGTCCCTGAGGTCCCCGTCATAAGTCGAGAGCACCTGCCGCAACTCGAAAAAATCCAGGAGGTTCTCCCCTCCAGGCGAGATGAGGCCCATTTCCGCTGAGGCGTCTTGAAGCTAAACACATCTAACATCTGGAACTTCCAAAGGGTCCTTCACACCCTTGCTGCAACTCAAGAAGTTCCCCGACATACACGTCTCCACTCGAGAGGAAGCACGAGAGTCCCGCCCACATCCAGAGGAGCCCCGTTTCCGCCTCCTAGTTCGAGAGGAGGGATCCTTTCCCTGCGTGGTGGGGAAAGAATTCCCCGCATTCCCGTCGCATCTCAAGAGGAGGCGCTCTCCACAGGAAAGGCGAGAGGAACTCCAGGGTCGTGCCACCATTCCCAGAGTCCCCCAGATGGTCTCAGTCCATTCCAGGAAACCTGTTTTCCCTGCACTGCCTCGACTTTCAAGCCGAGGATTGACTCACACCACGGTGGCACGTGGGACAGCCCTGTTGGAATGCCTCGTGGGAAAGCCTCGTGGGAAAGCCTCGAGGGAAAGCCACATATAACTTGATGTATCGAAGGGAAGCATGACACTGCTACTACAGCTCGGGAGGAAAGCGCACGTACATGCCACCACTAGAGACGAGGACTGACTCACCTGGGGAGACTCCAGAAGTTCCCCAAGATCCATGTCAGCACTGGAGAGGAATCCTCAGGTTCCGGCACCGACTCCACACAAGGTCTTAGGCCCCGGCATCGACGGGAGAGGAATCCCGAGAGGCCCCGAGCAACTCGCATGGGGACTGGCCTTTCCTGAGGCCACCAGAGCGGGTCCCTGAGGTCCCCGTCGTAAGAGGAGAGCACCTGCCCCAACTCGAGAAAATCCAGGAGTTTCTCCCCTCCAGGCGAGATGAGGCCCATTTCCGCTGAGGCCTCTCGAGGCCTAATCACATCTAACATCGGGAACTTCCAAAGGGTCCTTCACACCCTTACTGCAACTAAAGAAGTTCCCCGACATACCCGTCTCCACTCGAGAGGAAGCACGAGAGTCCCGCCCACATCCTGAGGATCCCCGTTTCCGTCTCATAGCTTGAGAGGAGGGATCCTTTACCTGCGTGGTGGGAAAGAATTCCCCACGTTCCCGTCGCATCTCAAGTGCAGTCGATCTCCACAGGAAAGGCGAGAGGAACTCCAGGGTCGTGCCACCATTCCAGAGTCCCCCAGATGTCTCAGTCCATTCCAGGGAAACCTGTTTTCCCTGCACTGCCTCGACTCTAAAGCCGAGGATTGACTCACACCACGGTGGCACGTGGGACAGCCCTGTGGGAAAGCCTCGTGGGAAAGCCTCCTGGGAAGCCTCGAGGAAAAGCCACAGATCACTTGATCCACGCGAAGGGAAGCCCGACACTGCTGCTACAGCTGGGGAGGAAAGCGCACGTTCATGCCCCACTAGAGACGAGGACTGCTCCCCTGGGGAGACTCCAGAAGTTCTTCAAGATCCATGTCAGCACTGGA
>NW_017192851.1:0-10082 GCF_001704415.2 Capra hircus
ACTGGAGAGGAATCCTCAGGTTCCAGCACCGACTCCACACAAGATCTTAGGCCCCGGCAATCGACGGAGAGGAATCCGAGAGGACCGCCAGAGCAACTCGCATGGGGACTGGCCTTTCCTGAGGCCACCACAGCGGGTCCTGAGGTCCCCGTCGTAAGTCGAGAGCACCTGCCGCAACTCGATAAAATCCAGGAGTTCTCCCCTCCAGGCGAGCTGAGTCCCATTTCGCTGAGGCGTCTCGAGGCTAATCACCTAACCTCTGGAACTTCAAAGGTCCTTCACACCCTTGCTGCAACTCAAGAAGTTCCACGACATACCCGTCTCACTCGAGAGGAAGCACGAGAGTCCGCCCACATCCAGAGGAGCCCGTTTCCGCCTCCTAGATCGAGGAAGGGATCCTTTCCCTTCGTGGGACGTGAAAGAATTCTCCGGCGTTCCCATCGCATCTCAAGAGGAGGCGCTCTCCACAGGAAAAGCAACAGGAATTCCAGGGTCGTGCCACCAATTCCCAGAGTCCCCCAGATGTCTCAGTCCATTCCAGGGGAAACCTGTTTTCCGTACACTTCCTCGACTTTCAACCCGAGGATCGACTCACCACCACGGTGGAACGTGGGACAGCCCTGTGTGAAATCCTGGTGGGAAAGCCAAGAGGGAAAGCCACAGATCCCTTGATCCACGCGAAGGGAAGCGTGACACTGCTGCTACACCTCGGGAGGAAAGCGCACGTGAATGCCCCAAGTCGTGACGAGGACTGACTCCCCTGGGGAGACTCCAGAAGTATCCCAAGATCCATGTCAGCACTGAAGAGGAATCCTCAGGTTCTGCCACCCACTCCACACAAGATCTTAGGCCCCGGCATCGTCGGGAGAGGAATCCCGAGCGGCCCCCATGCAACTCGCATGGGGACTGGCCTTTCCTGAGGCCACCAGAGCGGGTCCCTGAGGTCCCCGGCGTAAGTCGAGAGCACCTGCCACAACTCGAGAAAATCCAGGAGGTTCTCCCCTCCAGGCGAGATGAGGCCCATTTCCGCTGAGGCGTCTCAAGGCAAATCACACCTAACCTCTGGAACTTCCAAAGGTTACTTCACACCCTTGCTGCAACACAAGAATTTCCCCTGACATACCCGTCTCCAGTCGAGAGGAAGCACGAGAGTCCCGCCCACATCCAGAGGAGACCCGTTTCCCCCTCCTAGATCGAGAGGAGGGAACCTTCCCTGCGTGGTCAGGAAAGAATTCCGGGCTTCCGTCGATCTCAAGCGGAGGCGCTCTCCACAGGAAAGGCGAGAGGAACTCCAGGGTCTTGCCAGCATTCCCAGAGTACCCCAGATGTCTCAGTCCATTTCAGGGAAACCTGTTTTCCCTGCACTGCCTCGACTTTCAAGCCGAGGATCGACTCACACCACGGTGGCACGTGGGACAGCCCTGTGGGAAAGGCCTCGTGGGAAAGCCTCGTGGGAAAGCCTCGTGGGAAAGCCTGGCGGGAAAGCCCTGATCCCTTGATCTACCCGAAGGGAAGCGCGACACTGCTGCTAGAGCTCGGAAGGAAAGCGCACGTGCATGCCCCCACTCGAGTAGAGGTCTGACTGCACTGGGAGACGCCAGAAGTCCCCCAAGATCCATGTCAGCACTGGAGAGGAATCCTCAGGTTCCGCCACCGACTCCACACAAGGTCTTAGGCCCCGTCATTGACGGAGAGGAATCCCGAGAGGCCCCCGAGTAACTCGCATGGGGACTGGCCTTTCCTGAGGCCAGCAGAGCGGGTCCCTGAGGTCCCCGTCGTAAGTCGAGAGCACCTGCCGCAACTCGATAAAATCCAGGAGGTTCTCCCCTCCAGGCGAGATGAGGCCCGTTTCCGTTGAGGCGTTTCGAGGCAAATCACACCTAACCTCTGGAACTTCCAAAGGGTCCTTCACACCCTTTCTGCAACTCAAGAAGTTCCCCGACATACCCGTCTCTAATTGAGTGGAAGCACGAGAGTTCCGCCCACATCCAAAGGAGCCCCGGTTTCGGCCTCCTAGATCGAGTGGAGTGATACTTCCCCTGCGTGTTCGGGAACGAATCCCGGCGTTCCCGTCGCATCTC
The DNA here is from genome assembly GCF_001704415.2 of Capra hircus. Taxonomy (NCBI): domain Eukaryota; kingdom Metazoa; phylum Chordata; class Mammalia; order Artiodactyla; family Bovidae; genus Capra; species Capra hircus. Next base: position 2,082 of record NW_017192851.1, read on the forward strand.
AAGAGGAGCCGCTCTCCACAGGAAAGGCGAGAGGAACTTCAGGGTCGTGCCAGCATTCCCAGAGTCCCCCAGATGTCTCAGTCCATTCCAGGGAAGCCTGTTTTCCCTTCACTGCCTCGACTTTCAAGCCGAGGATCGACTCACACCACGGTGGAACGTGGGACAGCCCTGTGGGAAGGCCTCATGGGAAAGCCTCGAGGGAAAGCCACAGATCCCTTGATCCATGCGGAAGGAAGCGTGACAGTGCTGCTACAGCTCGGGAGAAAAGCCCACGTGCATGCCCCCATTCGAGACGAGGACTGACTCCCCTTGGGAGACTCCAGAAGTACCCCAAGATCCATGTCAGCACTGGAGAGGAATCCTCTAGTTCCGGCACCTACTCCACACAAGCTCTTAGGCCCCGGCACCGACGGGAGAGGAATCCCTAGAGGCCCCGGAGCAACTCGCATGGGGACTGGCCTTTCCTGAGGCCAGCAGAGTGGGTCCCTGTGGTCCCCGTCCTAGGTCTAGAGCACCTGCTGACACTCGAGAAAATCCAGGAGGTTCCCCCATCCAGGCGAGATGAGGCCCATTTCCGCTGAGGCGTTTCGAGGCTAATCACACCTAACCTCTGGAACTTCCAAAGGGTCCTTCACGCCCTTGCTGCAACTCAAGAAGTTCCCCGACAAACCCGTCTTGACTCGAGAGGAAGCACGAGAGTTCCGCCCACATCCAGAGGAGCCCCGTTTCCGCCTCCTAGCTCGAGGTGAGGGATCCTTTCCCTGTGTGGTCGGGAAAGAATTCCCGGCGTTCCCGTCGCATCTCAAGTGGAGGCCCTCTCCACAGGAAAGTCGAGAGGATCTCCATGGTCGTGCCACATTCCCAGAGTCCCCCAGATGTCTCAGTCCATTCCAGGGAAACCTGTTTTCCCTGCACTGCCTCGACTTTCAAACCGAGGATCGACTCACACCACGGTGGCTCGTGGGAGAGCCCTGTGGGAAAGATTCGTGGGAAAGCCTCATGGGAAAGCCTCGAGGGAAAGCCACAGATCCCTTGATCCACGCGAAATGAAGCGTGACACTGCTGCTACAGCTCGGGAGGAAAGCGCACGAGCATGCCCCCACTCGGACGAGGACGGACTCTCCGCGGGAGACTCCAGAAGTACCCCAAGATCCATGTCAGCACTGGAGAGGAATCCTCAGGTTCCGGCACCAACTCCACACAGGTCTGAGGCCCCGGCATCGACGGGAGAGGAATCCCGACAGGCCCCCGAGCAACTTTCAGGGGACTGGCCTTTCCTGAGGCCACCAGAGCGGGTCCCTGAGGTCCCCGTCATAAGTCGAGAGCACCTGCCGCAACTCGAGAACATCCAGGAGGTTCTCCCCTCCAGACGAGAAGAAGTCCGTTTCCGCTGAGGCGTTTCGAGGCAAATCACACCTAACCTCTTGAACTTCCAAAGGGTCCTTCACACCCTTACTGCAACTCAAGAAGTTCCCCGACATACCCGTCTCCACTCGAGAGGAAGCACGAGAGTCCCGCCCACATCCAGAGGAGCCCTGTTTCGGCCTGCTAGCTCGAGAGAAGGGATCCATTCCCTGCGTGGTCGGGAAAGAATTCCCGACGTTCCCGTCGCATCTCAAGTGGAGGCGCTCTCCACAGGAAAGGCGAAAGGAACTCCAGAGTCGTGCAACCATTCCCAGAGTCCCCCAGATGTCTCAGTCCATTCTAGGGAAACCTGTTTTCCCTGCACTGCCTCGACTTTCAAGCGGAGGATCGACTCACACCACGGTGGCACGTGGGACGGCCCTGTGGGAAAGCCTCGTGGGAAAGCCTCGTGGGAAAGCCTCGAGGGAAAGCCACAGATCCCTTTATCCACGCGAAGGGAAGCGTGACAATGCTGCTACAGCTCGGGAGGAAAGCCTGCTTGCATGCCCCCATTCGAGACGAGGACTGACTCCCCTGGGGAGACTCCAGAAGTACCCCAAGATCCATGTCAGCACTGGAGAGGAATCCTCTGGTTCCGGAACCTACTCCACACAAGGTCTTAGGCCCCGGCATCGACGGGAGAGGAATCCCTAGAGGCCCCCGAGCAACTCGCATGGGGAGTGGCCTTTCCTGAGGCCAGCAGAGCGGGTCCCTGTGGTCCCCGTCCTAGGTCGAGAGCACCTGCTGACACTCGAGAAAATCCAGGAGGTTCCCCCATCCAGGCGAGATGAGGCCCATTTCCGCTGAGGTGTCTCGAGGCTAATCACACCTAACCTCTGAAACTTCCAAAGGGTCCTTCACACCCTTACTGCAACTCAAGTAGTTCCCCGACATACCTGTCTCCATTCGAGAGGAAGCACGACAGTCCCGCCCACATCCAGACTAGCCCAGTGTCTGCCTCATAGCTCGAGAGGAGGGATCCTTTCCCTGCGTGGTCGGGAAAGAATTCCCGGCGTTCCCATAGCATGTCAAGAAGAGGCGCTCTCCACAGGAAAGGCGAGAGGAACTCCAGGGTCGTGCCACCATTCCCAGAGATCCCCACATGTCTCAGTCCATTCCAGGGAAACCTGTTCTCCCTGCAATTCCTCGACTTTCAAGCCCAGGATCGACTCACACCATGGTGGCACGTGGGACAGCCATTTGGGAAATCCTCGTGGGAAAGCCTTGTGGGAAAGCCTCGAGGGAAAGCCACAGATCCCTTGATCCACGCGAATAGAAGTGTGACATTGCTGCTACAGCTCGGGACAAAAGCGCTCATGCATGCCCCCACTCGAGACGAGGACTGACTCCCCTTGGGAGACTCCAGAAGTACCCCAAGATCCATGTCAGCAATGGAGAGGAATCCTAAGGTTCCGGCACCGACTCCACACAAGGTCTTAGGCCCCTGCATCGACGGGAGAGGAATCCCTAGAGGACCCCGAGCAACTCGCATGGGGAGTGGCCTTTCCTGAGGCCACCAGAGCGGGTCCCTGAGGTCGCCGTCGTAAGTCGAGAGCACCTGCCGCAACTCGAGAAAATCCAGGAGGTTCTCCCGTCCAGGCGAGATGAGGCCCATTCCCGCTGAGGCGTCTCGAGGCTAATCACACCTAATCTCTGGAACTTCCAAAGGGTCCTTCACACCCTTGCTGCAACTCAAGAAGTTCAGCGACATACCCGTCTCCACTCGAGAGGAAGCACGAGAGTCCCGCCCACATCCAGAGGAGCCCCGTTTCCGCCTCCTAGCTCGAGAGGAGGGATCCTTTCCCTGCGTGGTTTGGAAAGAATTCCCGGCGGTCCCGACACATCTCAAGTGGAGGTGCTCTCCAGAGGAAAGGCGAGAGGAACTCCAGGGTTGTGCCACATTCCCAGAGTCCCCCATATGTGTCAGTCCATTCCAGGGAAACCTGTTTTCCCTGCACTGCCTCGACTTTCAAGCCGAGGATCGACTCACAGCACGGACGCACGTGGGACAGCCCTGTGGGAAAGCCTCGTGGGAAAGCCTCGTGGGAAAGGCACGAGGGAAAGCCACTGATACCTTGACCCACGCGAAGGGAAGTGTGACACTGCTACTACAGCTCGGGAGGAATGCGCACGTGCATGCCCCCACTCGAGACGAGGACTGACTCCCATGGGGAGACTCCAGAAATATCCCAGGATCCATGTCAGCACTGGAGAGGAATCCTCAGGTTCCGGCACTGACTCCAAACAAGATTTTAGGCCCCAGAATCGACGGGAGAGGAAACCCGAGAGGCCCCCGAGAAGCCGCCAAGTAACTCGCAAGGGGACTGTCCTTTCCTGAGGCCACCATAGCGGGTCAATTAGGTCCCCGTCGTAAGTCGAGAGCACCTGCCGCAACTTGAGAAAATCCAGGAGGTTCTCCCCTCCAGGCGAGATGAGGCCCATTTCCGCTGAGGCATCTCGAGGCTACTCACACCTAACCTCTGGAACTTCCAAAGGGTCCCTCACACCCTTGCTGCAACTCAAGAAGTTCCCCGACATACGGGGCTCCACTCAAGAGGAAGCACGAGAGTCCCGCCCACATCCAGAGGAGCCCCGTTTCCGCCTCCTAGCTCGAGAGGAGGGATCCTTTCCCTGCAGGGTCGGGAAAGTATTCCCGGCGTTCCCGTCGCATCTCAAGTGGAGGCGCTCTCCACAGGAAAGGCGAGAGGAACTCCAGGATCAGGCCCTATTCCCAGAGTCCCCAAGCTGTCTCAGTCCATTCCAGGGAAAACTGTTTCCCTACACTGCCTCGATTTTCAGGCCGAGGATCGACTCACACCGTGATGGCTCGTTGGACAGCCCTGTGGGAAAGACTCGTGGGAAAGCCTCGAGGGAAAGCCACAGATCCCTTGATCCACGCGAAGGGAAGCATGACACTGTTGCTAGAGCTCGGGAGGAAAGCGCACGTGCATGCCCCCACTCGAGACGAGGACTGACTGCCCTGGGGAGACTCCAGAAGTACCCTAAGATCCATTTCTGCACTGGAGAGAAATCCTCAGGTTCCAGCACTGAGTCCACACAAGGTCTTAGGCCCCAGCATCGACGGGAGAGGAATCCCGAGAGGCCCCCGAGAAACTCGCATGGGGACTGGCCTTTCCTGAGGGCACCAGAGCTGATCCCTGAGGTCCCCATCGTAAGTCGAGAGCACCTGCCGCAACTCGAGAAAATCCAGGAGGTTCTCCCCTCCAGGCGAGATGAGGCCCATTTACGCTGAGGCAACTAGGGGTAATCACACTTTAACTCTGGAACTTCCAAAGTGTCCTTCACACCCTTGCTGCAACTCAAGAAGTTCCCCGACATACCCGTCTCCACTCAAGAGGAATCCGAGAGTCCCGCCCATATCCAGAGTGGCCCCGTTTCCGCCTGCTCGCTCGAGAGGAGGGATCCTTTCCCTGCGTGGTCGGGAAAGAATTCCTAGCGTTCCCGTCGCATCTCAAGAGGAGGCGCTCTCCACAGGAAAGGCGAGAGGAACTCCAGTATCAGGCCCCATTCCCAGAGTCCCCCAGATGTCTCCAGTCCATTCCAGGGAAACCTGTTTTCCCTGCACTGCCTCGACTTTCAAGCCGAGGATCGACTCACACCGCGATGGCACGTCGGACAGCCCTGTGGGAAAGGCTCCTGGGAAAGCCTCATGGGAAAGCCTCGAGGGAAAGCCACAGATCCCTTGATCCACGCGTAGGGAAGAGTGACACTGCTGCTACAGCTCGGGAGGAAAGCGCACGTGCATGCCCCCACTCGAGACGAGGACTGACTCCACTGGGGAGACTCCAGAAGTACCCCAAGATCCATATCAGCACCTGGAGAGGAATCCTCAGGTTCCAGCACCGACTCCACACAAGGTCTTAGGCCCCTGGCATCGAAGGGAGAGGAATCCCGAGAGGCCCCCGAGCAACTCGCATGGGGACTGGCCTTTCCTGAAGCCACCAGATCGTGTCCCTGAGGTCCCCGTCGTAAGTCGAGAGCACCTGCCGCAACTCGAAAAAATCCAGGAGGTTCCCCCTCCAGGCGAGATAAGGCCCATTTCCGCTGAGGCGTCTCGAGGCTAATCACACCTAACCTCTGGAACTTCCAAAGGGTCCTTCACACCCTTGCTGCAACTTTTACAATTTCCCCGACATACCCGTCTCCACTTGAGAGGAAGCACGAGAGTCCCGGCCACATCCAGAGGAGCCCCGTTTCCGCCTCCTAGCTCGAGAGGAGGGATCCTTTCCCTGCGTGGTCGGGAAAGAATTCCCGGCGTTCCCGTCGCATCTCAAGAGGAGGCGCTCTCCACAGGAAAGGCGAGAGGAACTCCAGGGTCGTGCCATCATTCCCAGAGGACAACGAGATATCTCAGTCCATTCCAGGGAAACCTGTTTTCCCTGCACTGCGTCGACTTTCAAGCCGAGGTTCGACTCACACCACGGTGGCACGTGGGTAAGCCCTGTGAGAAAGCCTCGTTGGAAAGCCTCGTGGGGAAAGCCTCGAGGGAAAGCCACAGATCCTTGATCCACGCGAAGGGAAGCGTGACACTGCTGCTACAGCTCGGGAGGAAAGCGCACGTGCATGCCCCCACTCGAGACGAGGACTGACTCCCCTGGGGAGATTCCAGAATTACCCCAAGATCCATGTCAGCACTGGAGAGGAATCGTCAGTTTCCGGCACCGACTTCACGCAAGGTCTTAGGCCCCAGCATCAAAGGGAGAGGAATCCTGAGAGGCCCCCTAGCAACTCGCATGGGGACTGGCCTTTCCCGAGGCCACCGGAGCGGGTCCCTGTGGTCCCCCGTCGTAAGTGCGAGAGCACCTGCCGCATCTCGAGAAAATCCAGGAGGTTCTCCCTTCCAGGCGAGATGAGGCCAATTTCCGCTAAGGCGTCTCGAGGCTAATCACACCTAACCTATGGAACTTCCAAAGGGTCCTTCACACCCTTGCTGCAAGTCAAGAAGTTCCCCGACATACCAGTCTCCACTCGAGAGGAAGCTCGAGAGTCCCGCCACTTCCAGAGGAGCCTAGTTTCCGCCTCATGGCTCGAGAGAAGGGATCCTATCACTGCGTGGTCGGGAAAGAATTCCGGCATTTCCCTCGCATCTCAAGAGGAGGCTCTCTCCACAGGAAAGGCGAGAGGAACTCCAGGGTCGTGCCACCATTCCCAGAGTCCCCCAGATGTCTCAGTCCATTCCAGGGTAAACTGTTTTCCCTGCACTGCCTCGACTTTCAAGCCGAGGATCGACTTACACAACAGTGACACGTGGGTCAGCCCTGTGGGAAAGCCTCGTGGGAAAGCCTCGTGGGAAAGCCTCCTGGGAAAGCCTCGAGGGAAAGCCACAGAGGCTTTGATCCACGCGAAGTGAAGCGTGACACTGCTGCTTCAGCTTCCGGAGGAAAGCACACGTGCATGCCCCCACTCGAGACGAGGACTGACTCCCCTGGGGAGACTTCAGAAGTACCCCAAAATTCATGTCAGCACTGGAGAGGAATCCTCAGTTTGGTGCACCAACTCCACTCAAGGTCTTAGCCCCGGCATCGACGGTAGAGGAATCCCGAGAGGCCCCCGGCAACTAGCATGGGGACTGGCCTTTCCTAAGGCCACCAGAGCGTGTCCCTGAGGTCCCCGTCGTAAGTCGAGAGAACGTGCAGCAACTCGAGAAAATCCAGGAGGTTCTCCCCTCCAGGCGAGATGAGGCCGATTTCCGCTGAGGCGTCTCGAGGCTAATCACACCTAACGTCTGGAACTTCCAAACGGTCCTTCACACCCTTGCTGCAACTCAAGAAGTTCCCCGACATACCCGTCTCCACTGAAGAGGAAGCACGAGAGTCCTGCCCACATCCAGAAGAGCCCTGTTTCCGGCCTCCTAGCTCGAGAGGAGGGGATCCTTTCCCTGCGTGTTCGGGAAAGAAATCCCGGCGTTCCCGTCGCATCTCAAGAGGAGGCGCTCTCCACAGGAAAGGCGAGATGAACTCCAGGGTCGTGCCACCATTCCCAGAGTCCCCCAGATGTCTCAGTCCATTCCAGGGAAACCTGTTTTCCCTGCACTGCCTCGACATTCAAGCCGAGGATCGACTCACATCACGGTGGTACGTGGGTCAACCATGTGGCAAAGCCTCGTGTGAAAGCCTCCAGGGAAAGCCACAGATCCCTTGATCCACGCGAAGGGAAGCGTGACACTGCTGCTACAGTTCGGAAAGAAAATTTCACGGTGCATGCCCCCACTCGAGACGAGGACTGACTCCCTGGGGAGACTCCAGAAGTACCCCAAGATCCATGTCAGCACTGGAGAGGAATCCTCAGGTTCGGGCACCGACTCCTCACAAGAACTTAGGCCCCGGCATCAAACGGGAGAGGAATTCCGAGAGGCCCCGAGCAACTCTCATGGGGACTGGCCTTTCCTGAGGCCACCAGAGCGGGTCCCTGAGGTCTCCGTCGTAAGTCGAGAGCACCTGCCGCAACTCGAGAAATCCAGGAGGTTTGTCCTCTCCAGGCGAGATGAGGCCCATTTCCGCTGAGGCGACTCGAGGCTAATCACACCTAACCTCTGGAACTTCCAAAGGGTCCTTCACAGCCTTGCTGCATCTCAAG
>NW_017192852.1:0-21199 GCF_001704415.2 Capra hircus
CCAGGGAAAACAGGTTTCCCTGGAATGGACTGAGACATCTGGGGAACTCTGGGAATGGTGGCACGACCCTGGAGTTCCTCTCGCCTTTCCTGTGGAGAGCGCCTCCTCTTGAGATGCGACGGAACGCCGGGAATTCTTTCCGACCACGCAGGGAAAGGATCCCTCCTCTCGAGCTAGGAGGCGGAAACGGGCTCCTCTGGATGAGGCTGGGACTCTCGTGCTTCCTCTCGAGTGGAGACGGGTATGTCGCGGAACTTCTTGAGTTGCCAGCAAGGGTGTGAAGGACCCTTTGAAAGTTCCAGAGTTTAGGTGTGATTAGCCTCGAGACGCCTCAGCGGAAATGGGCCTCACCTCGCCTGGAGGGGAGAACCTCCTGGATTTTCTCGAGTTGGGGGTGCTCGCAACTTACGACGGGGACCTCAGGGACCCGCTCTGGTGGCCTCAGGAAAGGCCAGTCCCCACGCGAGTTGCTTGGGGCCTCTCAGGATTCCTCTCCCGTCGATGCCGGGGCCTAGAGCCCGGGAGCCAGTGTGAGGTACCCGCCCCGAGACAAGGTTATGAGGAAGGAAGCTGACATACGCAAGGCGTGCTCAGACTTCAGGGACCCCTCTGGAAGTTTTTAGCATGTACCCCAACAAAAATCTGCCGGTTTTTGTGCTCTGCTTTTCACTCTTCTTACCTTTTCTGGAAAAAGTCAATTCAGCGCGTTAGTCTTCTGCATTTGAAAGAGTGTTTCAATCCAAAAACCCTCTGATGGCTTTCTAGCCTGACTGTAGGACTCGTACAGCTGCGCTTTGTGATTGTTTGAGGCCTCCTGACCGCAGGAGGCACAGGAAGCTTAAAACATCCTAGGAATGCAGGAGCTTTCGAGGAGTCAAAATCTTTAGAATAGGACTGATTAAAAGTTTCATTTTTTGGGTCAATGCTTGCCTCCAAATTTTCATATCCTTTATTTTTAGATATAGTTGGTATATAGAAAAACAAGTAGTAGACCTGGTATTAGCAACATTAGATCTTTGAGTTAAGTACCTTCTTTGTTATAACCCACTGCACCTTTGTTCTATAGAGATGTAACTTTAATGCTTTAAGGAGATGCAGATTAAAAAGAAAACACTTCAGGGGAAACAAAATTAACATTCATTAAGGAAGAGAGCCAAAAAGTGTTAACAAGCCTCTTGGTCAGAAGATAATGTAAATCACCTGAGACCTTTTGTATACAAAATGATACACAGAAAGATTCTGGGTTGTGAACGCTACATAATTTTGTGTTATCCATTGATCTCCATGTTTTATCAAAAGTATAAAAGGCCTTCTGAACAATAAAGGAGGAGGCCAGGGGCCGGGGGCCAGTTTCTCGGACCAGCTTCTCGAACTAGTCTCTCAGCCTGGTTTCTTGGACTCTGGCTCCCCCCGTGTCTTTTCTCTCTCTTTCTTCTTCTCTACCTTTCCTTCTCTCTGCTCTTTACTTTAACTTCAGGCTGAATCTCCACCTGGAGTGCGGAGGCTCGCCAGGTCTAGTTACTTGCCCTGGCTGTTAAGACCCGCACGAAAGGGAGCTTAAGGCGAGGCACCCTTAGATATTCAAGCGGGCGCCGGTGGCCCAACGTAGGTGGTGCAAAATTCCTTGTCTGGAATTTTATTGGCCTTCCGCCGTAAACAAGCTATTCAGCCCTCTTCCTCCACTTAATCTTCTTACTACATTATAGTTTCCTAATCTAATCTTACATTAATAAATAAACAAGTCTTTCCACGCCAACGCCGTCCACCCTTCGAATTCCCTGGATCCACCGGGGCTGGACCCCGGCATAAGACCTTGTGTGGAGTCGGTGCCGAACCTGAGGATTCCTCTCCAGTGCTGACATGGATCTTGGGGTACTTCTGGAGTCTCCCCAGGGGAGTCAGTCTTCGTCGAGATTGGGGGCATGCACGTGCGCTTTCTCCCGAGCTGTAGCAGCAGTGTCATGCTCCCCTTCGCGTGGATCACGTGATCTGTGGCTTTCCCACGAGGCTTCCCACAGGGCTGTCCCACATGCCACCGTGGTGTGAGTCGATCCTCGGCTTGAAAGGAGGCAGTGCATGGAAAACAGGTTTCCCTGGAATGGACTGAGACATCTGGGGGACTCTGGGAAAGGTGGCACGACCATGGAGTTCCTCTCGCCTTTTCTGTGGAGAGCCTCCTCTTGAGATGCGACGGAAACGCCGGAATTCTTTCCCGACCACGCAGGGAAAGGATCCCTCCTCTCGAGCTAGGAGGCGGAAACGGGGCTCCTCTGGATGTGGGCGGGACTCTCGTGCTTCCTCTCGAGTGGAGACGGGTATGTCGGGGAACTTCTTGAGTTGCAGCAAGGGTGTGAAGGACCCTTTGGAAGTTCCAGAGTTAGGTGTGATTAGCCTCGAGACGTCTCAGCGGAAATGGGCCTCATCTCGCCTGGAGGGGAGAACCTCCTGGATTTTCTCGAGTTGCGGCAGGTGCTCTCGACTTACGACGGGGACCTCAGGGACCGCTCTGGTGGCCTCAGGAAAGGCCAGTCCCCTGCGAATTGCTCGGGGCCTCTCGGGATTCCTCTCCCGTCGATGCCGGGGCCTAAGACCTTGTGTGGACTCGGTGCCGGAACCTGAGGATTCCTCTCCAGTGCTGACATGATCTTGAGGTACTTCTGGAGTTTCCCCAGGGAGTCAGTCCTCGTCTCGAGTGGGGCATGCACGTGCGCTTTCCTCCCGAGCTGTTGGAGCAGTGTCACGCTTCCTTCGCGTGGATCAAGGGATCTGTGGCTTTCCCCTTCCCCAGAGGCTTTTCCATGAGGGTTTCCAACGAGGCTTTCCCACAGGACTGTCCACGTGCCACCGTGGTGTGAGTCGATCCTCGGCTTGAAAGTCGAGGCAGTGCAGGGAAAACAGGTTTCCCTGGAATGGACTGAGACATCTGGGGGACTCTGGGAATGTGGCACGTCCCTGGAGTTCCTCTCGCCTTTCCTGTGGAGATCGCCTCCTCTTGAGATGCGACGGGAATGCCGGGAATTCTTTCCGACCACGCAGGGAAAGGATCACTCCTCTCGAGCAGGAGGCAGAAACGGGGCTCCTCTGGATGTGGGCGGGACTCTCGTGCTTCCTCTCGAGTGGAGACGGGTATGTCGGAGAACTTCTTGAGTTGCAACAAGGGTGTGAAGGAACCCTTTGGAAGTTCCAGAAGTTAGGTTGATTAGCCTCGAGACGCCTCATCGGAAATGGGCCTCATCTCGCCTGGAGGGGAGAACCTCCTGGATTTTCTCGAGTTGTGGCTGGTGCTCTCGACTTACGATGGGGACATCAGGGACCCGCTCTGGTGGCCTCAGGAAAGGCCAGTCCCCATGCGAGTTGCTCGGGGGTTCTCGGATTCCTCTCCCGACGATGCGCGGCCTAAGACCTTGTGTGGCGTCAGTGCCGGAACCTGAGGATTCCTCTCCAGTGCTGACATGGATCTTGGGTACTTCTGGAGTCTCCCCAGGGGAGTCAGATCTCGTCTCGAGTGGGGCATGCACGTGCGCTTTCCTCCCGAGCTGTAGCAGCAGTGGCACGCTTCCCTTTGAGTGGATCAAGAGATCTGTGGCTTTCCCTCGAGCTTTCACCACGAGGCTTTCCCCCGAGACTTTCCCACATGGCTGTCCCACGTGCCACCGTGGTGTGAGTCGATCCTCGGCTTGAAAGTCGAGGCAGTGCAGGGAAAACAGGTTTCCCTTGAATGGACTGAGACATCTGGGGACTCTGGAATGGTGGCACGACCCTGGAGTTCCTCTCGCCTTTCCTGTGGAGAGCGCCTCCTCTTGAGATGCGACCGGGAACGCCGGGAATTCTTTCCCGACCACGCAGGGAAAGGATCCCTCCTCTCGAGCTAGGAGGCGGAAATGGGGCTCCTCTGGATGAGGCCGGGACTCTCGTGCTTCCTCTCGAGTGGAGACGGGTATGTCGCGGAACCTTCTTGAGTTGCAGCAAGGGTGTGAAGGACCCTTTGGAAGTTCCAGAGTTTAGGTGTGATTAGCTCGAGACGTCTCAGCGGGAAATGGGCCTCACCTCGCCTGGAGGGGAGAACCTCCTGGATTTCTCGAGTTGCGGCAGGTGCTCTCAACTTACGACGGGACCTCAGGGACCCGCTCTGGTGGCCTCAGGAAAGGCCCAGTCCCCATGCGAGTTGCTCGGGGGCCTCTCAGATTCCTCTCCCGTCGATGCCGGGGCCTAAGATTGCCGGGAGCCAGTGTGAGGTACCCGCCCTTGAGAAGGTTATGAGGAAGGAAGCTGACATACGCAAGGCGTGCTCAGACTTCAGGGACCCCTCTGGAAATTTTTAAGCATGTACCCCAACAAAAAATCTGCCGGTTTTGTGCTCTGCTTTTTCACTCTTCTTACCTTTTCTGGAAAAAGTCAATTCAGCGCGTTAGTCTTCTGCATTTGAAAGAGTGTTTCAATCCAAAAACCCTCTGATGGCTTTCTAGGCCTGCCTGTAGGACTCGTACAGCTGCGCTTGTGATTGTTTGAGGCCTCCTGACCGCAGGAGGCACAGGGAAGCTTAAAACATCCTAGGAATGCAGGAGCTTTCGAGGAGTCAAAATCTTTAGAATAGGACTGATTAAAAGTTTCATTTTTTGGGTCAATGCTTGCTGCCAAATTTTCATATCCTTTATTTTTAGATATAGTTGGTATATAGAAAAACAAGCAGTTAGACCTGGTATTAGCAACATTAGATCTTTGAGTTAAGTACCTTCTTTGTTATAACCCACTGCACCTTTGTTCTATAGAGATGTAACTTTAATGCTTTAAGGAGATGCAGATTAAAGAAAAACACTTCAGGGGAAACAAAATTAACATTCATTAAGGAAGAGAGCCAAAAAGTGTTAACAAGCCTCTTGGTCAGAAATAATGTAATACACCTGAGACCTTTTGTATACAAAATGATACACAGAAAGATTCTGGGTTGTGAACGCTACATAATTTTGTGTTATCCATTGATCTCCATGTTTTATCAAAAGTATAAAAGGCCTTCTGAACAATAAAGGAGGAGGCCAGGGGCCGCGGGGTCCAGTTTCTCGGACCAGCTTCTCGAACTAGTCTCTCAGCCTGGTTTCTTGGGACTCTGGCTCCCCCCGTGTCTTTCTCTCTCTTTCTTCTTCTCTACCTTTCCTTCTCTCTGCTTTTTACTTTAACTTCAGGCTGAATCTCCACCTGGAGTGCGGAGGCTCGCCAGGTCTACTTACTTGCCCTGGCTGTTAAGACCCGCACGAAAGGGAGCTTAAGGCGAGGCACCCTTAGATATTCAAGCGGACGCCGGGGGCCCAACGTAGGTGGTGCAAATTCCTTGTCTGGAATTTTATTGGCCTTCCGCGTAAACAAAGCTATTCAGCGCTCTTCCTCCACTTAATCTTCTTACTACATTATAGTTTCCTAATCTAATCTTACATTAATAAATAAACAAGTCTTTCCACGCCAACGCCGTCCACCCCTTCGAATTCCCTGGATCCACCCGGGCTGGACCCCGGCATAAGACCTTGTGTGGAGTCGGTGCCGGAACCTGAGGATTCCTCTCCAGTGCTGACATGGATCTTGGGGTACTTCTGGAGTCTCCCCAGTGGAGTCAGTCTTCGTCGCGATTGGGGGCATGCACGTGCGCTTTCCTCCCGAGCTGTAGCAGCAGTGTCATGCTCCCCTTCGCGTGGATCACGTGATCTGTGGCTTTCCCACGAGGCTTCCCACAGGGCTGTCCCACGTGCCACCGTGGTGAGAGTCGATCCTCGGCTTGAAAGTGGAGGCAGTGCATCGGAAAACAGGTTTCCCTGGAATGGACTGAGACATCTGGGGACTCTGGGAAAGGTGGCACGACCATGGAGTTCCTCTCGCCTTTTCTGTGGAGAGCACCTCCTCTTGAGATGCGACGGAAACGCCAGGAATTCTTTCCCGACCACGCAGGGAAAGGATCCCTCCTCTCGAGCTAGGAGGCGGAAACGGGGCTCCTCTGGATGTGGGCGGACTCTCGTGCTTCCTCTCGAGTGGAGACGGGTATGTCGGGGAACTTCTTGAGTTGCAGCAAGGGTGTGAGGGACCCTTTGGAAGTTCCAGAGTTAAGGTGTGATTAGCCTCGAGACGTCTCAGCGGAAATGGGCCTCGTCTCGCCTGGAGGGGAGAACCTCCTGGATTTTCTCGAGTTGCGGCAGGTGCTCTCGACTTACGACGGGGATCTCAGGGACCCGATCTGGTGGCCTCAGGAAAGGCCAGTCCCCTTGGGAATTGCTCGGGGGCCTCTCGGGATTCCTCTCCTGTCGATGCCGGGGCCTAAGACCTTGTGTGGACTCCGGTGCCGGAACCTGAGGATTCCTCTCCAGTGCTGACATGATCTTGAGGTACTTCTGGAGTTTCCCCAGGGGAGTCAGTCCTCGTCTCGAGTGGGGGCATGCACGTGCGCTTTCCTCCCGAGCTGTTGGAGCAGTGTCACGCTTCCCTTCGAGTGGATCAAGGATCTGTGGCTTTCCCTCGGGGCTTTCCCATGAGGCTTTCCTCAAGGCTTTCCCACAGGGCTGTCCCACGTGCCACCGTGGTGTGAGTCAATCCTCGGCGTGAAAGTCGAGGCAGTGCAAGGAAAACAGGTTTCTCTGAAAGGACTGAGACATCTGGGGTACTCTTGGAATGGTGGAACGACCATGGTGCTCCTCTCGGTTTTACTGTGGAGAGCGCCTCCTCTTGAGATGGGACGGGAACACCGGGAATTATTTCCCAGCCAAGCAGGGATAGGATCACTCCTCTAGCTACGAGGTGGGAAACGGGGCTCCTCTGGATGTGGGCGGGACCCTCGTGCTTCCTCTCAAGTGGAGATGGGTATGTTGGGGAACTTTTTGAGTTGCAGCAAGGGTGTGAAGGACCCTTTGGAAGTTCCAGAGGTTAGGTGTGATTAGCCTCGAGACGCCTCAGTGGAAATAGGCCTCATCTGGCTTGGAGGGGAGAGCCTCCTTGATTTTCTCGAGTTGGGGCAGGTGCCTCTCGTCTTTCGACGGGGACCTCAGGGACCCGCTCTGGTGACCTTAGTAAATGCCAGTCCCCATGCGAGTTGCTTGGGAGCCTGCCTGGATTCCTCTCCCGTGGATGCCGGGACCTAATATCTTGTGTGGAGTCTGTGCCGGAACCTGAGGATTCCTCTCCATGACTGACATAGATCTTGGGGTTATTTTTGAATCTCCCCAGGAGAGTTAGTCCTCGGCTCGAATGGGGGCATGCAATGGTGCTCTTCCTCCCGTGCTGTAGCAGCAGTGTCACGCTTCCCGTCGTACCGGGAGCCAGTGTGAAGAAGCCCGCCCATGACAAGGTCATGAGGAAGGAAGCTGACATGCGCAAGGCGTGCTCAGACTTCAGGGACCCCTCTGGAAATTCCTAAGCATGTACCCCAACAAAAATCTGCCGGCTTTTGTGCTCTGCTTTTCCACTCTTCTGACATTTTCTGGAAAATGTCAATTCAGGGCTTTAGTCTTCTTCATTTGAAAGAGTGTTTCAATTAAAAACCCCTCTGATGGCTTTCTAGCCTGCCTGCAGGACTCGTACAGCTGCGCATTTGATTGTTTGAGGCCTCCTGACCACAGGAGGCAAAGGAAGCTTAAAACACCCTAGGAATGTAGGGGCTTCTGAAGAGTCTAAATCTTTAGAATAGGACTGATGAAAAGTTTCATTTGTTGAGTCAATGCTTGCTGCCAAATTTTCATATCCTTTATTTTTAGATATAGTTGTTGTATAGAAAAACAAGTAGTAGACCTGGTATTAGCAACACTAGATCTTTGAGTTAAGTACCTTCTTTGTTATATCCCACTGCACCTTTGTTCTATAGAGATGTAACTTTAATGCTTTAAGGAGATGCAGATTAAAGAAAAACACTTGAGGGGAAACAAAATTAACATTCATTAAGGAAGAGAGCCAAAAAGTGTTAACAAGCCTCTTGGCCAGAAGATAATGTAAATCACCTGAGGCCTTTTGTATACAAAATGATATACGGAAAGAATCTGGGTTGCGAATGCTACATAATTTTGTGTTACCCATTGATCTCTGTGTATCAAAGGCCTTCTGAACAATAAAGGAGGGGGCCAGTTTCTCGGGCCAGCTTCTCGAACTAGTCTCTCGGCCTGGTTTCTTGGGACTCTGGCTCCCCCCGTGTTTTTCTCTCTCTTTCTTCTCTCCCTTCCCTCTCTCTGCTCTTTAACTTCAGGCTGAATCTCCACCTGGGGCGCGGAGGCTCTCCAGGTCTACTTACTTGCCCTGGCTGTTAAGAACCGCAGGAAAGGGAGCTTAAGGTGAGGCACCCTTAGATATTCAAGCGGGTGCCAGTGGCCCAATGTAGATGGTGCAAATTCCTTGTCTGGAATTTTAGTGGCCTTCCGCGTAAACCAAGCTATTCAGCCCTCTTCCTCCACTTAATCTTCCTACTACGCTACAGTTTCTTAATCTAATCTTATATTAATAAATAAAGAAGTCTTTCCACGCCAACGCCGTCCACCCTTCGAATTCCCTGGATCCACCGGGGCTGGACCCCTGCAAGTGGCGTCCGGAACAGGCTATTCGAAGGTAGGTTCCTCGGAGCAAAAATCTCCCCCCAGAGCACTCTCCGTTGCTCCCCCCGGAGCACTCTCTGTTGCTCCCCCCAGAGTGACTTAATCACTCCCCCAGGAGTACTTTCGGGTACTCCCCCAGTGTTGAGTGTTCGCGATGGCTAGGACCCCACTCAGGGTGCCGCGGACCCCCCTGTAGGATAGACAGGGTGAAGAGGAGTGGGAAGTGTTCAAGGGTTTAAGAGAAACCTGGTGCTCTAGAGGTTGAAAAGAAACCTGCTATCTTAGGGTTAAAAACAAAACCCCCCTTGGCTAAGGTAAAACCTTTTTGTCAAGGCAGACTTTTCTATAACTCTTAATTTTCTGACAGGGGTAACAATGACTCAAAACAATGACACCTCTTTATACAAGTAATTTTGTAACTGTTAAACAAAAAAGACAAATTAAAGATTAAAAGGCTAGTGTTACGAGAGCAATGTCCTTGGTTTCCAGAAAAGGGATTTAGATACTTGGGTGAAGCTAGGAAAACAGCTAAAAACTTATTATACTTTGCATGGGCCTGTAAATGCTTTTGCTCTGTAAAGTATGATTACAAATGTTCTGGACCCCTGTCATGAGGCTGTTAGATAGCCTATGGGAGAGGCTATAGCAGTTAATGGTAGTGGGTCTCCACCTTCTACGCAGATCATATTTTCTGCCATTGGCAAACAAAAGGAGACAGACTGTACTCTTCCTCCCGAGGAAGGAGGGTGCTTACAGGACGCAGCGGCCGAGGGCCCTGGAGAGCCCCCTCCCCCTCTACACAAACCAAATCTTTAAAAAAGGTATCTTATTTAAGGCGACCACTGCAACCTCTGCTTGCGCCTCCCCAGGGCTTAAGAACTCCCCACTTTATATCCAAAGCCTCCCAAAACATGGCTTAAGTTTGAAAACGATAGTGACAATATTTTTGAGCAAAAGAGCTTTAAAACAGAGCTTGCTCCTTGCATAAAATCCCCTCAGGAGGGGCCTCACCTCTCCCCCCCCCCAAAAAGGAAGAAAAACAGAAAAAAAGAAAGAAAAATATTCGTAATAAAAAGGACTTTACAAATGCAAAATATTTCTCTTGAGGCCAAATAGAACATTTTTTGCCAAAATGTCCTGCTAAACAGAGACAACAACCCGTACCAAACAACCCCAGGTAGCTCAGGCCTGGACCTCAGTTCCACCACCTCAATAATAATAACTCCTGACTCAGATTCCAATGGGAGTGGCTAGTCCCCTGCCTGAGGACATGGTAAGACTTGTGCTGGGGCATAGCTTGCTTTCTTTTCAAAAAATTTCGGTAGTGTCTTGTGTAGTAAATTCTGATTATACTGAAAAAATTGAAGTTTTGATCTCGCCACCTGCTAAAACTGTGCAATTAATAAAAATTAAAAAAAATAGCACAGCTTTTGCTTTTACCTTATTACCAGACAGAAAAAACCAGACAAAAAAAGCCCCAGAGGATCTAGATCTAGCTTTTTGGGTGCAGAATATTGCAGCTTCTAGGTCTTTAAAAGATTTTTTAATTCAAGGATATAAAATGTCATGGCTGTTAGACAATAGACAAGACGTTTCTTACATTGCTGAGAGACTGGCCCAGCTCCTGGCCAACATATACTACTGAAAATGAGTTCATAGGATTAGAGAAAGTGGTATGCAAGATGGAAATGCTATAAAATAAGAGGTGAGAGAGAGTTTAAAACCTTGGTGAGTAGTGAGCTCCCCGTTGCTGGAAGTATGCAAGCAAAGATTAAATGGTTACTTGTCATCTAAAAGGCTATAGACCAGATTTGGGTTATACCAAGATCATTGAAAAAGCTTATAAAGATATTGTGTAACACCTCTTTTCCTGCTTCTTATATTTAGGTCTGCCAAAAGTTTTAAAACTGATAATGTCCCTTTAAAGCTGCTGAGAGATTGTTTACTAACTTTAAATGATTTCCAAAATTATTAGGTGATATTAATTGGATATGCCCACATTTAAAACTGACTTCTGTAGATTTAAAGCCTTTTGTTTGATTGCTTAAAAAAAACAATCCTAATCCCAGTTCTAAGAAAAGGTTGACTAGTGAGACAGAGTTGGCTTTTGTTAAAGTGAATGAGGCTTTAAATGATCAGTAATTAAGATTAATATTGCCAAAAGAGGAGATTAAATTATTCTTGCCACAAAATGTATACCTACAGGATGCTTGCGACAAGAAGGCCCATTGGTTCCATCTACCAATGACCCCAAGAAAAATAGTTTTATCTTATCCCAACTTGGTGGAACAATTAATTAAAAAAAAAAAAGAAAAAGAAGTGTAAAACTTTTTGGAAAATAAGTAACAAATATATTAATTCCATTCAATAAGGATCAACTGCAAGTCTTTTACAAAAATAGTGATGATTTGGCAAGTTTCTCTGATAGATTTCAGGAGTCAAATTTTGTTTTATTTGCCCTCAAGCCCCCACAGTAGTTAACAGTGCAAAAATTTTAGATTGGCAATTTGAGGATACCTGTGGAACTTTCCAACCTTATGTTGTTCCTTCGCTCCCCCTTACCCTGTGGGGGAGGGACATGCTATCTCAAATGGGAGTGTTACTTTTTAGCCCTGATGATAAAGTGACCTCTCAGATGCTGCAGATAGGCTATGATCCATCAAAAGGATTGGGTAAACAACAGACCAAAAATAATTGAGCCAATTTGTCCAACTCCTCGCAAGCTATGTACTGGATTGGGATATCCAAATTTATAATGAAGGCCAGTGTTTTTGCTGCCTACCCCATTACATGAAAATCTCAAGATCTGGCGTGGGTGGAACAATGGCCTCTGCCTAAGGAAAAATTACTGACATATTAATTAAAAAGATTAATTCAAGTATACTGATTTATTAAATTGTTTAGTAAAGAGCCATCAAAAATTGTAATTCCATATAACAAAAACAACTTGATGCTTTTCAAATGTTTGATGATGATTGGCAGATTGCTATAGGAAATTATTGTGGTCAAATCTTGCGTCATTTACCCTCACATGCTTTGTTAATTCAAAAATTAAAAAAGGATAATTTTAAATATAGTTTTTCCTCCATCAGATTTTACAACATGTTCTCTTTGTAATAAGTTAAATGCTGATTTGTTTGGAACTATAAGATGTAAAACCGTTGATAAAGTGAAAAAGATCTCCAGATAACAAAAAGATCCTGACCCCAGAATTTACTGCGGGTCGAGGAAGTGTTTATGTTTTTTTCACAGGGTGCAGATTCGTCAACTTGGATCCCGGACAGACTGATTCGCCACAAAAGAAAAAGGGAACTTCTCTGCCGCCACCGCCGCGGGGAAACAGCCCGCACCGAAAGCCAAGGGCGGGGCCAGCCTTACTGACTGATGGGACCTAGTGCTCCGCCAGCGTCCATCTGCGAAACTATGGGATAGAGACTTGATGGGAAAAGGAGATGTATGGGAACTGTAAACTATTTGCCTCAAATTTTCGTGTAGCTTGGCAGCCACGCGCGATGGCAGAAGGAGGCAAAAGAAACATCCAAGATCCCGGCGGGACTAACAGCTGCTGCAGCGCAAACTCCAACCAGAAAATGACTCTATTTACTCTATTTTGGCTTGTCTATCCTCTCCTTATGTTCTTCTTTTCACCAATGATTCCAGAAAACTTAATGTACCTAATGTAGCAACTTGTGAACCATGGATGTTTTCATCTGGTTTAACTCCTCAAAGTAATGTATGCTCTTTTGTGGTTTTAAAGATGTCCTGTAACTGTAACAACTTATTGATATGATAATTATGTTCTTGCTGTGTTACAACAACTGTTATTGTTACTATGACAGCAATCATTGACTCAACAAGTGTAAATGCCCAATATGTTAAAAAATCAAGTTTTAGGTGTTTTGGAACAGCTCAGATATTAGTTTAGACTTGGGGAAACTTCATAATCAGATTCAGACCTTGGAACACTCCCGATTAGATTTTACCACCGCAGGAGAAGCCAATGACTTTCTCCACACTTTCTCTAACTTCATTTCTGGAAAGACTATTCTGTCAACTGTTTATAATCTTGCTCCTCGTAATCATTCTTCCCTGTATTGTCTAGATTCTTCAGCAGAACATTTGGAATCTCGCGATGGAACTGCACCTGATTTTAAAATTAATTAATTAATTAATTAAAATGGAAAAGGGTGAGATGCCGGGAGCCAGTGTGAGGAAGCCCGCCCATGACAAGGTCATGAGGAAGGAAGCTGACATACACAAGGCGTGCTCAGACTTAGGGACCCCTCTGGAAATTCCTAAGCATGTACCCCAACAAAAATCTGCCAGCTTTTGTGCTCTGCTTTTCCACTCTTTTGACATTTTCTGGAAAAAGTCAATTCAGGGCTTCAGTCTTCTGCATTTGAAAGAGTGTTTCAATCTAAAAACCCCTCTGATGGCTTTCTAGCCTGCCTGCAGGACTCATACAGCTGCGCATGTGATTGTTTGAGGCCTGCTGACCGCAGGAGGCAAAGGAAGCTTAAAACATCCTAGGAATGTAGGGCTTCTGAAGAGTCTAAATCTTTAGAATAGGACTGATGAAAAGTTTCATTTGTTGAGTCAATGCTTGCTGCCAAATTTTCATATCCTTTATTTTCAGATATAGTTGGCGTATAGAAAAACAAGTAGTAGACCTGGTATTAGCAACATTAGATCTTTGAGTTAAGTACCTTCTTTGTTATATCCCACGGCACGTTTGTTCTATAGAGATGTAACTTTAATGCTTTAAGGAGATGCAGACTTAAAAAAAAAAAACACACTTCAGGGGAAACAAAATTAACATTCATTAAGGAAGAGAGCCAAAAAGTGTTAACAAGCCTCTTGGCCAGAAGATAATGTAAATCATCTGAGACCTTTTGTATACAAAATGATATACAGAAAGAATCTGGGGTTGCGAACGCTACATAATTTTTGTGTTACCATTGATCTCTGTGTATCAAAGGCCTTCTGAACAATAAAGGAGGGGGCCAGTTCTCGGGCCCAGCTTCTCGAACTAGTCTCTCGGCCTGGTTTCTTGGGACTCTGGCTCCCCCCGTGATTTTCTCTCTCTTTTCTTCTCTCCCTTCCCTCTCTCTGCTCTTTAACTTCAGGCTGAATCTCCACCTGGGGCGCGGAGGCTCGCCAGGTTACTTACTTGCCCTGGCTGTTAAGACCCGCACGAAAGGGAGCTTAAGGCGAGGCACCCTTAGATACTAGAGCGGGCGCCGGTGTCCCAAAGTAGATGGTGCAAATTCCTTGTCTGGAATTTTATTGGCCTTCCCCGTACACCAAGCTATTCAGCCCTCTTCCTCCACTTAAACTTCCTACTACACTACAGTTTCTTAATCTAATCTTATATTAATAAATAAAGAAGTCTTACCATGCCAACACCGTCCACCCTTAGAATTCCCTGGATCCACCGGGGCTGGACGCCGGCACCGTCGAGTGTATGAAGGGATCTGTGGTTCTCCCTCCAGGCTTTCCCACGTGGCTTTCCCAGGAGGCATTCCCACAGGGCTGTCCCACGTGCCACCGTGGTGTGAGTCGATCCTCGGCGTGAAAGTCGAGGCAGTGCAGGGAAACAGGTTCCTATGAAATGGACTTGAGACATCTGGGGGACTCTTGGAATGATGGCACGACACTGGAGTTCCTCTCGCCTTTCCTGTGGAGAGCGCCTCCTCTTGAGATGCATCGGGAACGCCAGGAAATCTTTCCCGAGGAGGCGGGGAAAGGATGCCTCATCTCGAGGTACGAGGGGGAAATGGGGCTCCTCTCTATGTGGGCACAAATCCTCGTTTTTCCTCTCGGGTGGGAACGGGTATGTCGGGGAACATCTTGAGTTGCAGCAAGGGTGTGAAGGACCCTTTGGACGTTCCAGAATTTCGCTGTGATTAGCCTCGATATGCCTTCAATGGAAACGGGCCTCATCTCGCCTGGAGGGGAAAACCTCCTGGATTTTCTTGAGTTGCGGCAGGTGCTCTCTACTTACGACGGGGACCTCAGGGACCCGATCTGGTGGCCTAAGGAAAGGCCAGTCCCCATGCGAGCTGCTAGGGGGCCTCTTGGGATTCCTCTCCCGTTGATGCCGGGGGCCTAAGACCTTGTGTCGAGTCAGTGCCAGAACCTGAGGATTCCTCTCCAGTGCTGACATTTATCTGAGGGTACTTCTGGAGTCTCCACGGGGGAGTTAGTCCTCGGCTCGAGTCAGGGAATGCACGAGCGCTTTCCTCCCGAGCTGTAGTAGCAGAGTCACGCTTCCCGTCGCATGGATCAAGGGATCTGTGGCTTTCCCTCAAGGCTTTCCCACGAGGCTTTCCCTCGAGGCTTTCCCACAGGGCTGTCCCACATGCCATTGTGGAGTGAATCGATCCTCGGCGTGAAAGTCGAGGCAGTGCAGGGAAAAACAGGTTCCTCTGGAAAGGACTGAGACATCTGGGGGACTCTGGGAATGGTGGCACGACCCTGGAGTTCCTCTCGCCTTTCCTGTGGAAAGGGTCTTCTCTTGAGAATGGACAGGAACGCTGGGAATTCTTTCCGGACCACGCAGGGAAAGGATCCCTCATCTCGAGCTACAAGGCAGAAACGGGGCTCCTCTGGATGTCGGCGGGACCCTCATGCTTCCTCTGGAGTGGAGACGGGTATGTTGGGGAACTTCTTGAGTTGCAGCAAGGGTGTGAAGGACTCTTTGGAATTTCCAGAGGTTAGATGTGAATAGCCTCGAGACGCCTCAGCGGAAATGGGCCTCATTTCGACTGGAGGGGAGAACCTCCTGGATTTTCTCGAGTTGCGGCAGGTGCTCTCGACTTATGACGGGGCCCTCCGGGACCCGTATGGTGTCATCAGGAAAGGCCAGTCCCCATGCGAGTTGCTAGGGGGACACTCCGGATTTCTCTCCCGTCGATGCTGGGGCCTAACACCTTGTGTGGAGTCGGGGCCGGAGCCTGAGGATGCCTCTGCAGTGCTGACATGGATCTTGAGGTACTTCTGCAGTCTCCACAGGGGAGACAGTCCTCGTCTCGAGTGGGCTCATGCACCTGCACTTTCCTTCCGAGCTGTAGCAGCAGTGTCATGCTTCCCTTCGCGTGGATCAAGGGATCTGTGGATTCCCTCCAGGCTTTCCCACGAGGCGTTCCCACGATGCTTTCCCACAGGGCTGTCCCAAGTGCCACCGTGGTGGGAGTCGATCCTCGGCGTCAAAGCCGAGGCATTGCAGGGGAAAACAGGTTCCTCTGGAATGAAATGAGGCATCTGAGGGCCTCTTGGAATGGTGACACGACCCTGGAATTCCTCTCGCATTTCCTGCGGAGAGTGCCTCCTCTTGAGATGCGATGGGAATGCCGGAATTTCTTTCCCGAACAAGCAGGGAAAGGATCCCTCATGTCCAGCTGCGAGGCGGAAACGGGGCTCCTCTGGAAGCAGGCGGGACCCTCGTGCTTCCTCTCGAGTGGAGACGGGTACGTCGGAGAACTTCTTGACTTGCAAACTAGGTTGTGAAGGACACTTTCCGACATTCAGAGGTTAGTTGTTCTTAGCCTCGAGACGCCTGAGCGGAAATGGGCCTCATCTCGCCTGGAGGGGAGAACCTCTTGGATTTTTTCGAGTTGCGGCAGGTGCTCTCGAGTTACAACGGAGACCTCAGGGACCCGCTCTGGTGACCTCAGGAAAGGCCAGTCCCCATGCGAGTTGCTACAGGGCCTCTCAGGATTCCTCTCCCTTCGATGCCGGGGCCAAAGACCTTGTGTGGAGTCGGGGCTGGAACCTGAGGATTCCTCTCCAGTACTGACATGGATCTTGGCGTAATTCTGGAGTCTCCCAAGGGGCGTCAGTCCTCGTCTCGAGTAGGGGCATGCACGTGCGCTTTCCTCCCGAGCTATAGCAGCAGTGTCATGCTTCCCGTCTCGTGGATCAAGGGATCTGTGGTTTCCCTCGGAGTCTTTCCCGTGGGGCTTTCCCACAGTGCTATTCCACGTGCCACCATTGTGTGAGTCGATCCTCGGCGTTAAAGTCGAAGCAGTGCAGAGAAAACAGGAACCTCCTTCCCCACAGTAGGGGGTACACTGTCCCCTTGGGCTGGTTTCTCCAGGGCACTCGCGCTGGAGGGTTGCCAGTGGAGTTGCGGGCCTCAGGCTCCACATGAGAAAAGCCCCAAATGGCATTAGCTGTCAATCCAGAGGCTGGCACCTCAGGTCTCTGGCCGGAGCCTTGGGCTCCAGGCAACTCACAGCCCTCGGGGGTGGCGCTCTGGGACTGCTGTAGGGAAAGGATGCCAAGAGCCCACGGAGGAGTTGGGGAGGGGGCAGGGGGGAAACGGAGGCGAGGACCAGCGAGGGATCTAGGTGGAGGCGCTGGAGAGAGCGTCCCGGTGTCCTGGAATGCCTTGGATGACCCAGCGGGGAACAGTCAAGGCCCAGGGACTTGTGGAATGTGAAAAGGCGGGAAACCCCAGAGCAAGCAGGCTGGGGAAGGGGGGCGTGGGCGGCCAGTTCAAAGGGACCTAGGGGCGTTTCCTAGGTGGTGAGCTCCCTTGGCACTGCTAAGGCCCCTGATGATCCACCCTGGGTTGATCCCACCCCCCTCGGCGAGGCAGGGCCACAAACCAAAGCCCCCGAAGTGCCCGCCCACCCCGACGAGGATCTTGGCAGTCCGGGGCACAGCCATGCCCGGGAAAAGCCCACTCGCTCCACGGGACTCCGTCCAGGGTCTCTGCTTGGAAAGAGGCCAGGGGCGGCCCCCTCCATCTACCCACCCAAACCCTATTGACGTCAATGGGGGCGGAGCCGCCTCCGCTCTCCAGAGTCCTGAGCTGCTTGGTCCCCGCCCACTCGGCCAGCAGTCTGCAGCGTGCCCGTGTGCCCTCTCCCACCATGGCTTTGTCCGGCTCCTCCAGCACCTCAAGCGGTACGTTTGCCCTCGGTCCTGGGGTCGGATCACGTCTCAGGGGATTTGTGGGTGGCCGGCAAAGGCTCTCGGCCAACGTGTCGACCCCCCCCCGTCCGAGTACGGTGGGGACCCTTTGGCCGGGCCCGGCGTTCCGAGGCGTCAGGTGTGCCCAAGGTCGGAGGGCGTGGTATCGTTCGTTCATTCTTGCTCCTTTGCACACACATGGCTTCTCCGTTCTCTTTTCTGGGAAGACAGTGTTGTTTCAGGGGGCGTGCTGAGGGGGGCGTGCCGGCGGGTTGGGAGAAGGTGGTTGGAGCGGGTGCTGTTTTGGGATGAGGCCCTTTATCCTCACATCTTCCTGTGGGAATGGGAGTCTGGGATCTCTGTGGCCTTGCTGCCTTCAGTGGCTTCCTCTGCACAGGGGGGCCTAGTGGCTTCTGCCTTCTGTCAGGCGTTACGGGCTTTGGGCTTCGCTTTGGGGGCCTTAGGCCTTTGCCTTGGCCTGGGCCTTGGCCTTGCCCTTTGGCGTTGCCCTTGCCCTTGCCTTGGCCGTGGGCTAGGCCTTGCCTTGCCTTGCCCTTGAACTTGAACTTGACCTTGACCTTGACCTTGACCTTGACCTTGAACTTGAACTTGACCCGTGAACTTGAACTTGAACTTGACCTTGACCTTGAACTTGAACTTGAACTTGAACTTGACCTTTACCTTGAACATTGAACTGATGTGAACTTGACCTTGAAGTTGAACTTGACCGTGAACTTGACCATTGAACTTGAATTTGAACGTAAACTTGACCTTGAACTTGAACTTGACCTTGACCTTGAACTTGAACCTTGAACGTGAAACTTGACCTTGAACTTAAACTTGACGTTGAACTTGCTTGACTGACGAACTTTGAACTTCCTTGACCTTGAACGCTTGACCTTGACCTTGACCTTGAACGCGACCTTGACCTTGACCAACACGGGACCTCGAGATTTGCTCAGAGCACCGGAGGTCCAGAGGCAGGGCCCTGTATCTCCCCTTCCCTTTGTGATCATTGCAAGACATTCCTAGCTGATAGCGGAGTGCCCATGAAGAAGCAAGCAGTGGGAGTGTGTTTGACGACTGTGTGCCTTCCTGGCCTCAACTCCACAAGGGGCCTTTCCTCTCGAAGTAGGCCCCATGTCCCCTTGGGGAGGGTGTCATGCCTCTTTTTCTCCTCACTGCCAAAGGGTGGAGCCAAGCTCGCTCTGTCAGAGGTACAAAAACAGCAAATTGAATGGATTTTCAAGCTCTTGCTAGGCTGCACCCTTTCAGGGCCCACTTTACTGAAACAGGTGCTCTGTGGCCCGTGGTTGGGTATGCAGGTTCACAAACAGGGTGAGATCCTGTCCAAGCCAAGAATTTTCCTGAAAGACCTAGGCTCACTAGAGCTCTCCTCCAGAGCAAAGGGATAGAGGAGATGTATGGAGGAGTCTTTGCCTTTCCCTGTGAGTGTGGGGCTACTCCCTACGGCCCAAGCTCAGGGATAACTGCCTCTAAGAAAGGAATGGCAAGAAGCGCTATTCTTGGAGGTTGGGACAGGGAGTTCGCAGCATGTGGGGAAAGAAAGACTTCTTCGGGGAAGAAGAGGCAACCACCGGGGGTGTGTTTGCAAGCCTCTATTTGGAAGGAACAGGTTTGCTTATACAACTCAAGACCTCCAGATCTGCTCAGAGGACTGAAGTTCCAGCAGACAGGGCCATGTATCTCCCCTTCCCTTTGAGATCCTTGCAAAGACATTCCTAGCAGATCGTGGGAGTGCCCATGAAGAAGCAAGCAGCGGGAGTGTGCTTGACATCACTGGCTGCCTACCTGGGCTCAGCTCCTCAAGGGGCCTTTCTCTCCTGGTAGGCCCTATGTCCCCTTTGGGAGAGGGTGGTGCCCTCTTCCCTCCACACTGCCAAAGGGTGGAGGTGGAGCAAACTCGTTCTCTCCGAGGTAAAAAAAAGACAAATTGGATGGATTTTAAGCTCTTGCTATGCTGCACCCCTCCAGGACCCGCTTGAGCAAAACAGGTGCCTGTGGCCCCTAGGTCGGGTATGCAGGTTCACACACCGGGTGTGATCCCGTCAAAGCCAAGAATTTTCCTGACAGACCTAGGCTCACTAAAGCTCTCCTCCAGAGGAAAGGGGACAGAAAAGACGTGTGTGTGGAGGTGGCTCTGCCTTTCCAGGTCCCAATCTCAGGGATAACTGCCCCTAAAGAAACGGAACTGCTGCTGCCTGCTAAGTTGCTTCAGTCGTCGTTCGACTCTGTGCGACGCCATAGACGGTAGCCCACTAGGCTCCCCCGTCCCTGGGATTCTCCAGGCAAGGACAGTAAGTGGGTTGCCATTGCCTTCTCCAATGCATGAAAGTGAAAATGAAAGTGCAGTCGCTCAGTCGTGTTCCGTCAACCCCCACGGACTGCAGCCTACCAGGCTTCTCCGTCCATAGGATTTTCTGAAAGGAACTGCAAGAAGCGCTTTTCCAGGAGGCTGGGAAAGGGAGTTCGCAGGATGTGGGGAAAGAGAGCCTCCTTCGGGGAAGAATAGGCGGCCACTTGTTTTGTGTTGCAAACCTCTATTTGGAAGGAACAGGTTAGCTTATACAAAGGGAGACCTCCAGATCTGCTCAGAGGACCGAAGTTGCAGAGGCAGGTCGGTGTATTTTCCCTTCACTTTGCGATCCTTGCAAAGACATTCCTTGCTGATAGATGATTCAGCAAGGGCCTTTGAGACTGTTGTTTTCTTTCCTAGGTTCAAAGATTCCTTCAGTTCCTAATATAGATATCCTAGAAATTATGTGACATCCGTGAAAATCTGATATGTCCTGGTCAAATGCTGTCAGTTATAATTCCAGTTATCATATTAAAGCATTTCAAGTCGCAGCAGTGACCAGATTACATTGTCAATTTCTATTTAATCAGGTTTTAACCATGTCCTCTATGGTTTCACACTGATGCCTTTGCAGAAATACTGCTACTTCAAGATATATGGAATATACTTTTTTTAAGCTTACCGATAATTTGTTTGTTTGTTTGTTTGTCTTCTGGTAAGCTGGCACCAGATGGAATTTAGTCTCCTCTCTAGGTTAAGAGAACAAAAGTTTTCTTAGAATGCAATTTTTGATAACAGACTATGAGTTTCTTTACCTTTCCTTGATTTATAATTGTTTTCATCATCTGTTTTTTTACTTCGGTAAAGTAAATAAGCCTTATTTAAGATTTTGGTACATGTAGGATGGACTAAGCTTTCCCCACTCTTGCAAGTTCCCTTAACCCTTCAGATTCTTCTCGTGGGCAAGATCTCACTTTCCTCCAGAGGGACAATCCAAGCTTTTTTATTAGTTGATCTGCCCCTGACATCAGAGTCCAATTTGAGCACTTGGCCTATAATTTAGGCATGAAACTATGACTACATAAAGAAAAGGTGACTTTATGATTCAGGGATGGCCATGATATGCCTTGCACTTCAGAGAAAAATGGGTTAAAATGATTTTTTTTTTCTTCAAAACACCTAGTCATTAGGTCAGTTTTCATTCCAATCCCAAAGAAAGGCAATGACAAAGAATATTCAAGCTGCTGCACAATTGCACTCATCTCACACACTAGTAAAATAATGCTCAAATTCTCCAAGTTCACATGAACTGTGAACTTCCAAATGTTCAAGAGGGATTTAAAAAATGCAGAGAAACCAGAGATCAAACTGCCAACATCCACTGGATCATTCAAAAAGCAAGAGAGTTCCA
>NW_017192853.1:0-10082 GCF_001704415.2 Capra hircus
AACATCCAGAGGAGCCCCGTTTCAGCCTCGTCGTCCGCGGGTTAGGTCCTTTCCCTGTATGTTCGGAAAGAATTCCCGGTGTTCCCGTCGCATCTCATGAGGAGGCGCTCTCCACAGGAAGGCGAGAGAAACTCCAGTGTCGTGCCATCATTCCAAGAGTCCCCCAGATATCTCAGTGTGCCGGTGTCCAGCCACGCTGCATCCAGGGAATTTGACGGATGGACGGCGTTGACGTGGAAAGTCTTGTGTATTTATTAATGTAAGATAGATTAAGAAATTATAGGTAGTAAGAAGATTAACTGGAGGAAAAAGGCTGAATAGCTAGGTTTACGCGGAAGGCCAATAAAATTCCCGACAAGGAATTTTCTGGCGGACTCTGGGAATGGTGGCACGACCCTCGAGTTCCTCTGTGACTTTCACACTAGGCTTTCCCACAGGGCTTTCCACGAGTCTTATCCACAGGGCTGTCCCACGTGCCACCGTGGTGTGAGTCGATCCTCGGCTTGAAAGTCGAGGCAGGGCAGGGAAAAACAGGTTTCCCTGGAATGGACTGAGACATCTGGGGGACTCTGGGAATGGTTGCACGACCCTGGAGTTCCTCTCGCCTTTCCTGTGGAGAGCACCTCCTCTTGAGATGCGACGGGACGCCGGGAATTCTTTCACGACCACGCAGGGAAAGGATCCCTCCTCTCGAGCTAGGAGGCGGAAACGTGGCTCCTCTGGATGTGGGCGGGACTCTCGTTCTTCCTCTCGAGTGGAGACGGGTATGTCGGGGATCTTCCTGAGTTGCAGCAAGGGTGTGAAGGACCCTTTGGAAGTTCCAGAGGTTAGGTGTGATTAGTCTCGAGACGCCTCAGCGGAAATGGGCCTCATCTCGCCTGGAGGTGAGAACCTCCTGGAT
This sequence comes from Capra hircus, assembly GCF_001704415.2. Classification (NCBI taxonomy): domain Eukaryota; kingdom Metazoa; phylum Chordata; class Mammalia; order Artiodactyla; family Bovidae; genus Capra; species Capra hircus. The sequence continues at coordinate 902 of NW_017192853.1, forward strand.
TTTCTCGAGTTGCGGCAGGTGCTCTCGACTTACGACGGGGACCTCAGGGACACGCTCTGGTGGCCTCAGGAAAGGCCAGTCCCCATGCGAGTTGCTCTGGGGCCTCTCGGGATTCCTCTCCCCTCGATGCCGGGGCCAAAGATCTTGTGTGGAGTCGGTGCCGGAACCTGAGGATTTCTCTCCAGTGCTGACATGGATCTTGGGGTACTTCTGGAGTCTCTCCAGGGGAGTCAGTCCTCGTCTCGAGTGGGGGCATACATTTGCGCTTTCCTCCCGAGCTGTAGCAGCAGTGTCACGCTTCCCTTCGCGTATATCAAGGGATCTGTGGCTTTCCACGAGGCTTTCGCAAAGGGCTGTCCCAAGTGCCACCGTGGTGTGAGTTGATCCTCGGCTTGAAAGTCGAGGCAGTGCAGGGAAAACAGGTTTCCCTGGAATGGACTGAGACATCTGGGGGACTCTGGGAATGTGGCACGACCCTGGAGTTCCTCTCGCCTTTCCTGTGCAGAGCGCCTCCTCTTGAGATGCGACGGGAATGACCGGGAATTCTTTCCCGACCACGCAGGGAAAGGATCCCTCCTCTCGAGCTAGGAGTCGGAAACGGGGCTCCTCTGGATGTGGGCGGGGACTCTCGTGCTTCCTCTCGAGTGGAGACGGGTATGTCGGGGAACTTCTTAAGTTGCAACAAGGGTGTGAAGGACGCTTTCGAAGTTCCAGAGGTAAGATGTGATTAGCCTCGAGACGCCTCAGCGGAAATGGGCCTCATCTCGCCCGGAGTGGAGAACCTCCTGGATTTTCTCGAGTTGCGGCAGGTGCTCTCGACTTAGGTCGGGGACCTCAGAGACCCGCTCTGGTGGCCTCAGAAAAGGCCAGTCCCCATGCGAGTTGCTCGGGGGCCTCTCGCTATTCCTCTCCCGTCGATGGCGGGGCCTAAGACCTTGTGTGGAGTCGGTGCCGGAACCTTAAGATTCCTCTCCCGTGCTGACATGGATCTTGGGGTACTTCTGGAGTCTCCCCAGGGGAGTCAGTACTCGTCTCCATTGGGGGCATGCAGGGGCCATTTCCTCCCGAGCTGTAGAGGCAGTGTCACGTTTCCCTTCGCGTGGATCAAGGGATCTGTGGCTTTCCTCGAAGCCTTCCCTCGAGGCTTTCCCACGAGGCTTTCCCACTGGTCTGTCCCACGTGCCACCGTTGTGTGAGTCGATCCTCGGCTTGAAAGTCGAGGCAGTGCAGGGAAAACAGGTTTCCCTGGAATGGACAGAGATATCTGGGGGACTCTGGTAATGGTGACACGACCCTGGAATTCCTCTCGAATTTCCAGTGGAGAGCGCCTCCTCTTGAGATGCGACGGGAACGCCGGGAATTCTGTCCCGACCACGCAGGGAAAGGATCCCTCCTCTCGAGCTATGAGGCGGAAACGGGGCTCCTCTGGATGTCGGCGGGGTTCTCGTGCTTTCTCTCGAGTGGAGACGAGTATGTCGGGGAACTTCTTGAGGTGAAGCAAGGGTGTGAAGGACCCTCTGGAAGTTCCAGAGGTTAGGTGTGATTAGCCTCGAGATGCCTCAACGGAAATGGGCATCATATCGCCTGGACGGGAGAACCTCCTGGATTCTCTCGAGTTGCGGCAGGTTCTTTCGAGTTACGACGGGGACCTCAGGGACCCGGTCTGGTGGCCTCAGGAAAGGCCTGTCCCCATGCGAGTTGCTCGGGGGTGTCTCCGGATATTCTCCCATCGATGACGGGGCACAAGACCATGTGTGGTGTCGGTGCCGGAACCTGAGGATTCCTCTCCAGTGCTTACATGGATCTTGGGGTACTTCTGGAGTCTCCCCAGGGGAGTCAGTCCTCGTCTCGAGTGGGGTCATGCACGTGCGCTTTCCTCTCGAGCTGTAGCAGCAGTGTCACGCTTCCCTTCGCGTGGATCAAGGGATCTGTGGCTTTCCCTCGAGGCTTTCCCACGAGGCTTTCCCACAGGGCTGTCCCATGTGCCACCGTGGTGTGAGTCGAACCTCGGCTTGAAAGTCGAGGCAGTGCAGGGAGAACAGGTTTCCCTGGAATGGACTGAGACATCTGGGGGACTCTGGGAATGGTGGCACAACCAAGGAGTTCCTCTCGACTTTCCTGTGGAGAGCGCATCCTCTTGAGATGCGACGGGAAGGCCGGAAATTCTTTCCCGACCATGCAGTGAAAGGATCCCTCCTCTCGAGCTAGGAGGCGGAAACCGGACCCCACTGGATGTGGGTGGGACTCTCGTGCTTCCTCTCGAGTGGAGACGGGTATGTCGGGGAACTTCTTGAGTTGCAGCAAGGGTGTGAAGGAACCTTTGGAAGTTCCATATGTTAGATGTGATTAGCCTCGAGACGCCTCTGCGGAAATGGGCCTCATCTCGCCTGGAGGGGAGAACCTCCTGGATTTTCTCTATTTGAGGCAGGTGCTCTCGACTTACGAGTGGGACCTCAGGGACCCGCTCTGGTGGCCTCAGGAAAGGCCAGTCCCCATGCGAGTTGCTCGGGGGCCTCTCGGGATTTCTCTCCCGTCGATGCCGGGGTCTAAGACCTTGTGTGGAGTCGGTGCCGGAACCTGAGGATTCCTCTCCAGTGCTGACATGAATTATGGGGAACTTCTGAAGTCTCCCCAGGGGAGTCAGTTCTCGTCTCGAGTGGGGGCATGCACGTGCGATTTCCTCCCGAGCTGTAGCAGCAGTGTCACGCTTTCCTTCGCGTGAATCAAGGGATCTGTGGCTTTCCCTCGAGGCTTTCCCAGGAGGCTTTTCCACGAGGCTTTCGACTGGGCTGTCCCACGAGCCACCGTGGTGTGAGTCGATCCTCGGCTTGAAAGTTGAGACAGTGCAGGGAAAACAGTTTTCCCTGGAATGGACTGAGGCATCTGGGGGACTCTGGGAATGGTGGCACGACCCTGGAGTTCCTCTCTCCTTTCCTGTGAAGAGCGCCTCCTCTTGAGATGCGACGGGAAAGCCGGGAAATTATTCCCGATCACGCAGGGGAAGGATCCCTCCTCTCGAGCCAGGAGGCGGAAACGGGGCTCCTCTGGATGTGGGCGGGACTCGCGTGTTTCCTCTCGAGTGGAAACGGGTATGTCGGGGAACTTCTTGAGTTGCAGCAAGGGTGTGAAAGACCCTTTGGAAGTTCCAGATGTTAGATGTGATTAGCCTCAAGTCGCCTCAGCGGAAATGGGCCTCATCTCGCCTGGAGGGGAGAACGTCCTGGAGTTTCTCTAGTTGTGGCAGGCACTCTCGACTTACGACGGGGACCTCAGGGACCCGCTCTGGTGGCCTCAGGAAATTCCAGTCCCCATTCGAGTTGCTCGGGGGCCTCTCGGGATTCCTCTCCCGTCGATGCCAGGGGCCTAAGATCTTGTGTGGAGTCGCTGCCGGAACCTGAGCATTCCTCTCTAGTGCTGACATGGATCTTGGGGTACTTCTGGAGTCTCCCCAAGGGAGTCAGTCCTCATCTCGAGTGGGGGCCTGCACGTTTGCTTTCCTCCCGAGCTGTAGCAGCAGTGTCGAACTTACCTTCACGTGGATCAAGGGATCTGTGGCTTTCACTCGAGGCTTTCCCACGAGGCTTTCCCACGAGGCTTTCCCACAGGGCTGTCCCACGTGCCACCGTGGTGTGAGTCGATCCTCGGCTTGAAAGTCGAGGCAGTGCAGGGAAAACAGGTTTCCCTGGAATGGACTGAGACATCTGGGGGACTCTGGGAATGGTGGCACGACCCTGGAGTTCCTCTCGCCTTTCCTGTGGAGAGCGCCTCCTCTTGAGATGCGACGGCAACGCGGGGAATTCTTTCCCCACGACGCAGGGAAAGGATCCCTCCTCTCGAGCTAGGAGGCGGAAACGGGGCTCCTCTGGATGTGGGCAGGACTCACGCGCTTCCTATCGAGTGGAGACGGGTATGTCGCGGAACTTCTTGAGTTGCAGCAAGGGTGTGAAGGACCCTTTGGAAGTTCCAGAGGTTAGGTGTGATTAGCCTCCAGAGGCCTCAGCGCAAATGAGCCTCATCTCGCCTGAAGGGGAGAACCTCCTGGATTTTCTCGAGTTCCGGCAGGTGCTCTCGACTTACGACGGGGACCTCAGGGACCCGCTCTGGTGGCCTCAGGAAAGCCCAGTCCCCATGCGAGTTGCTTGGGGGCCTCTCGGGATTCCTGTCCCGTCGATGCCGGGCCTAAGTCGATGTGTGGAGTCGGTGCCGGAACCTGAGGATTCCTCTCCAGTGCTGACATGGATCTTGGGGTACTTCGGGAGTCTCCCCAGGGGAGTCAGTCCTCATTCGAGTGGGGGCATTGCAAGAGCGCTTTCCTTCCGAGCTGTAGCAGCAGTGTCATTCTTCCCGTCGAGTGGATCAAGGGATCAGTGGCTTTCCCTCGAGGCTTTCCATGAGGCTTTCTCACGAGGCTTTCCCACAGGGCTGTCCCACGTGCCACCGTGCTGTGAGTCGATCCTCGGCTTGAAAGTCGAGGCAGTGCAGGGAAAACAGGTTTCCCTGGAATGGACTGAGATATCTGGGGTACTCTGGGAATTGTGGCACGACCCTGGAGTTCCTCTCACCTTTCCTGTTGAGAGCGCCTCCTCTTGAGTTGTGACGGGAAGACCGGGAATTCTTTCCCGACCACGCAGGGAAAGGATACCTCCTCTCTAGCTGTGAGGCGGAAACGGGGCTCCTCTGGATGTGGGCGGGACTCTCGTGCTTCCTCTCGAGTGGAGACAGGTATGTCGGGGAACTTCTTGAGTTGCAGCAAGGGTGTGAAGAACCCTTTGGAAGTTCCAGAGGTTTAGGTGTGATTAGCCTCGAGACGCCTCAGCGGAAATGGGCCTCATCTCGCCTGGAGGGGAGAACCTCCTGGATTTTTTCGAGTTGGGGACAGGTGATATCGACTTAAGACGGGGACCTGAGGGACCCGCTCTGGTGGCCTCAAGAAAGGCCATTCCCCATGCGAGTTGCTCCGGGGCCTCTCGGGATTCCTCTCCCGTCGATGCCGGGGCCTAAGACCTTGTGTGGATTCGGTGCCGGAACCTGAGGATTCCTCTCCAGTGCTGACATGGATCTTGGCATCCTTAAAGGCGAGATGAGGCCCATTTCCGCTGAGGCGTCTCGAGGCTAATCACACCTAACCTCTGGAACTTCTAAAGGGTCCTTCACACCCTTGCTGCAACTCAAGGAGTTCTCTGACATACCCGTCTCCACTCGAGAGTATCAAGATCTTCCCGCCCACTTTCAGAGGAGCACTGTTTCCACCTCATAGCTCGAGAGGAGGGATCCTTTCCCTGCGTGGTCTGGAAAGAATTCCCGCGCGTTCCAGTCGCATCTCAAGAGGAGGCCCTCTCCACAGGAAAGGCTAGGAGAAACTCCAGGGTCGTTCCACCATTCCCAGAGTCCCCCAGATGTCTCTGTCCAATTCCAGGGAAACCTGTTTTCCCTGCACTGCCTCGACTTTGAAGCCGAGTATCGACTCACACCACGGTGGCACGTGGGACAGCCCTGGAGGAAAATCCTCGTGGGAAAGCCTCATTGGAAAGCCTCGAGGGAAAGCCACAGATCCCTTGATACAAGCGAAGGGAAGCGTGACACCGCTGCTACAGCTCGAGAGGAAAGCGCACGTGCAGGCCCCCACACGAGACGAGGACTGACTCCCCTGGGGAGACTCAGAAGTACCCCAAGATCCAAGTCAGCACTGGAGAGGAATTCTCAGGTTCCGGCACCGACGCCACACAAGGTCTTATGCCAGCGTGACACTGCTGCTACACTCGAGCAGGAAAGCTCACGTACAGGCCCCACTCGAGACGAGGACTGACTCCCCTGGGGAGACTCAGAAGTACCCCAAGATTCATGTCAGCACTGGAGAGGAATCCTAAGGTTCCGGCACCGACTCCACACAGGTCTTAGGCCCCGACTTCGACGGGAGAGGAATCCCGAGAGGCCCCCGAGCAAGTCCCATGGGGACTGGCCTTTCCTGAGGCCACCAGAGCGGGTCCCTGAGGTCCCCGTCGTAAGTCGAGAGCACCTGCTTCAACTCGAGAAAATCCAGGAGGTTCTTCCCCTCCAGGCGAGATGAGGCCCATTTCCGCTGAGGCGTCTCGAGGATATTCACACCTAACCTCTGGAACTTCCAAAGGGTCCTTCACACCCTTTTTGCAACTCAAGAAGTTCCCGACATACCCGTCCCCACTCGAGAGGAAGCACGAGAGTCCCGCCCACATCCAGAGGAGACCCGTTTCCGCCTCCTAGCTCGACGGAGGGATCCTTTCCCTGCGTGCTCGGGAAAGAATTCCCGGCGTTTCCGTCGCATCTCAAGAGGAGGCGCTCTAGACAGGAAAGGCAGAGGAACTCCAGGGTCGGTGCCACCATTCCCAGAGTCCTCCAGATGTCTCAGTCCATTCCAGGGAAACCTGTTTTCCCTGCACTGTCGTCGACTTTCAAGCTGAGGATCGACTCACACCAAGGTGGCACGTGGGACAGCCCTGTGGGAAAGCCTCGTGGGAAAGCCTCGAGGGTAAGCCACAGATCCGTTTGATCACTCGAAGGGAAGCGTGACACTGCTGCTACAGCTCGGGAGGAAAGCGCACGTGCATACCCCCACTCGAGACGAGGACTGACTCCCCTGGGGAGACTCCAGAATTACCCCAAGATCCATGTCAGCAGTGGAGAGGAATACTCAGGTTCCGGCACTGACTCCACACAAGGTCTTAGGCCCCAGCATCGACGGGAGAGGAAACCCGAAGGCCCCGAAGCAACTCGCAAAGGGACTGGCCTTTCCTGAGGCCACCAGAGCAGGTCCCTGAGTTCCCCGTCGTAAGTCGAGAGCACCTTGCCGCAACTCGAGAAAATCCAGGAGGTTCTCCCCTCCAGGCGAGATGAGGCCCATTTCTGCTGAGGCGTCTCGAGGGCTAATTCACACCTAAACTCTGGAACTTCCAAAGGGTCCTTCACACCCTTTTTGCCAACTCAAGAAGTTCCCCGACATACCCGTCTCCACTCGAGAGGAAGCACGAGAGTCCCGGCCACATCCAGATGTTGCCCGTTTCCGGCCTCCAAGCTCGATGGAGGGATCCAATTCCCTGCGTGCTCGGGAAAGAATTCCCGGCGTTTCCGTCGCATCTCAAGAGGAGGCGCCTCTCGCACAGGAAAAGCGAGAGGAACTCCAGGGTGTTGCCACCATTCCCAGAGTCCTCCAGATGTCTCAGTCCATTCCAGGGAAACCTGTTTTCCCTGCACTGCGTCGACTTTCAAGGTGAGTATCGACTCACACCAAGGTGGCACGTGGGACAGCCCTGTAGGAAAGCCTCGTGGGAAAGCCTCGAGGGAAAGCCACAGATTCCTTGATCCACGCGAAGGGAAGCATGACACTGCTGCTACAGCTCAGGAGGAAATCGCACGTGCATGCCCCCACTCGAGACGAGGACTGACTCCCCTGGGAAGACTCCAGAAGTACCCCAAGATCCATGTCAGCACAGGAGAGGAATCCTCAGGTTCCGGCACCGACTGCACACAAGGTCTTTTGCCCCGGCATCGACGGGAGAGGAATCCCGAGAGAGCCCCCAATCAACTCACATGGGGACTGGCCTTCCCTGAGGCCACCATATTGGGTCCCTGAGGTTCCCTCGTAAGTCGAGAGCACCTGCCGCAACTCGAGAAAATCCAGGAGGTTCTCTCCTCCAGGCGAGATGAGGCCCATTTCCGATGAGGCGTCTTGAGGCTAATCACACCGAACCTCTGGAACTTCCAAAGGGTCCTTCTCACCCTTGCTGCAACTCAAGACGTTCCCGGCATACCCGTCTCGACTCGAGAGGAAGCGAGAGTCCCGCCCATATCCAGAGGAGCCCGGTGTCCGCCTCCTTGCTCGAGATGAGGGATCCTTTCCCTGCGTGGTCGGGAAAGAATTCCCGGCGTTCCCGTCGCATTTCAAGTGGAGGCGCTCTCCACAGAAAATGCGAGAGGAACTCCAGGGTCGTGCCACCATTCCCAGAGTCCCCAAGATGTCTCAGTCCATTCCAGGGAAACCGGTTTTCCCTGCACTGCCTCGACATTCAAGCCGAGGATCGACTCACACAACTGTGGCACGTGGGACATCCCTGTGGGAAAGCCCCGCGGGAAAGCCACAGCTCCCTTGATCCAAGCGAAGGGAAGCGTGACACTGCTGCTAAAACTCGGTAGGAAAGCGCACGTGCATGCCCCCACTCGAAACGAGGACTTACTCCCCTAGGGAGACTACAGAAATACCCCAAGATCCATGTCAGCACTGGAGAGGAATGCTCAGATTCTGGCACCGACACCACACAAAGATCTTTGGAGCCGGCATCGACGGGAAAGGAATCCCGAGAGGCCCCCGCAACTCGCATGGGGACTGGCCTTTCCTGAGGCCACCAGAGCGGGTCCCTGAGGTCCCCGTCGTAAGTCGAGAGCACCTGCCGCAACTCGAGAAAATTCAGGTGGTTCTCCCCTCCAACCGAGATGAAGCCCATTTCCGCTGAGGCGTCTCGAGGCTATTCACACCTAACTCTGGAACTTCCAAAGGGTCCTTCACACCCTTGCTGCAACTCAAGAAGTTCCCCGACATACCCGTCTCCACTCGAGAGGAAGCACGAGAGTCCCGACCACATCCAGAGGAGCCCCGTTTCCGCCTCCTAACTCGAGAGGAGGGATCCTTTCCCTGCGTGGTCGGGAAAGAATTCCCGGCGTTCCAGTCGCATCTCAAGAGCAGGCCTCTCCACAGGAAAGGCGAGAGGAACTCCAGGGTCGTGCCACCATTCCCAAAGTCCTCCAGATGTCTAGGTCCATTCCAGGGAAAACTGTTTTCCCTGCACTGCCTCGACCTTCAAGCCGAGGATCGACTCACACCACGGTCCACGTGGGACAGCCCTGTGGGAAAGCCTCGTGTGAAAGCCTCGTGGAAAGCCTCGAGGGAAAGCCCCTGATCCCTTGATCCACGCGAAGGGAAGCATGACACTGCTGCTACAGCTCGGGAGGAAAGCGCACGTGCATGCCCCATTTGATACGAGGACTGACTCCCCTGGGGAGACTCCAGAAGTACCCAAGATCCATGTCAGCACTGGAGAGGCATGCTCAGGTTCCGGCACCCACTCCACACAAGATCTTAGGCCCCGGCATCGAAGGAGAGAAGTCCGAGAGGCCCCGAGCAACTCGCATGGGGACTGGCCTTTCCTGAGGC
>NW_017192854.1:0-10081 GCF_001704415.2 Capra hircus
TAAACCAAGCTATTCAGCCCTCTTCCTCCACTTAATCTTCTTTTATTACACTATAGTTTCTTAATCTAATCTTACATTAATAAACAAACAAGTCTTTCCACGCCAACGCCGTCCACCCTTCGAATTCCCTGGATCCACCGGGCCAGGACCCCGGCAAGTGGCGCCCGGAACAGGCTATTCGAAGGTAGGGTTCCTCGGAGCAAAGCTCCCCCCGGAGCACTCTCTGCTGCTCCCCCCGGAGCCCTCTCCGTTTGCTTCCCCCCGGAGCACTCTCTGTTGCTCCCCCCGGAGTGACTTAATCACTCCCCCCGGAGTACTTTCGGGTACTCCCCCCAGTGTTGAGTGTTCGGGACGGCTAGGACCCCACTCAGGGTGCCGCGACCCCCCTGTAGGATAGACAGGGTGAGGAAGAGTGGGAAGTGTTCAAGGGTTTAAGAGAAACCTGGTGCTCTAGAGTTGAAAAAAACCTGCTATCCTAGGGTTAAAAACAAAACCCCCCTCGCCAGAGGTAAAAACCTTTTGTTGAGGTAGACTTTTCTATAAGACTTAATTTTCTGACATGGGTAACAGTGAATCAAAAGAAAGACAGCTTTTTATAGGAGTAATCTTGCAGTTACTAACTAAACGAGGAATTAAAGTTAAAAATTCCCAATATTCATTCATTTTTTTCCTTTGTACAAGAACAGTGTCCCTGGTTTCCAGAAGAAGGCACTGTTAACTTAGACACCTGGGAGAGAGTAGGAAAACAGCTAAAAACTTACTATACTTTGCATGGGCCTGTAAATGCTTTTGCTCTGTAAAATATGATTACAAATGTTCTGGACCCCTGTCATGAGGCTGTTAGATAGCCTATGGGAGAGGCTATAGCGGTAAATGGTAGTGGGTCTCCACCTTCTATGCAGATCGTATTTTCTGCCATTGGCAAACAAAAGGAGAGAGACTCCTCTTCCTCCCGAGGAAGGAGGGGTGCTTACAGGACGCAGCGGCCGAGCGCCCTGGGAGACCCCTCCCCCTCTACACAAACCAAACCTTTAAAAAAAGTTATCTTATTTAAGGCGACCACTGCAACCTCTGCTTGCGCCTCCCCAGGGCTTAAGAACTCCCACTTTATATCCAAAGCCTCCCAGAACATTGCTTAAGTTTGAAAACGATAGTGACAATATTTTTGAGCAAAAGAGCTTTTAAAACAGAGCTTGCTCCTTGCATAAAATCCCCTCAGGAGGGGCCTCACCCAACAAAAAAAAAAGAAAAAGGAAGAAAACAGAAAAAAAAATATTCGTAATAAAAAGGACTTTACAAATGCAAAATGTTTCTCTTGAGGCCAAATAGAACATGTTTTGCCAAAATGTCCTGCTAAACAGACACAACAACCCGTACCAAACAACCCCAGGTAGCTCAGGCCTAGACCTCAGTTCCACCACTTCAATAATATTAACCCCTGATGTGCCAGTGACTCAGATTCCAATGAGAGTGGCTAGTCCCCTGCCTGAGGGACATTGTAAGACTTGTACTGGGCATAGCTTGCTTTCTTTTCAAGAAATTTCGGTAGTGTCTTGTGTAGTAAATTCTGATTATACTGAAAAAACTGAAGTTTTGATCTCGCCACCTGCTAAAACTGTGCAATTAATAAAAAATTAAAAAAAAAAATAATAGCACAGCTTTTGCTTTTACCTTATTACCAACAGAAAAACCAGACAAAAAAAAGCCCCAGAGGATCTAGATCTAGCTTTTTGGGTGCAAAAAATTGCAGCTTCTAGGCCTTTAAAAGATTTTTTAATTCAAAGATATAAAATGTCATGGCTGTTAGACAATAGACAAGACGTTTCTTACATTGCTGAGAGACTAGCGCAGCTCCTGGCCAACATATACTACTGAAAAGGAGTTAGAAAAAGTGGTATGCAGGATAAAAATGCTATAGAGTAAGAGGTGAGAGAGAGTTTAAAACCTTGGTGAATAGTGAGCTCCCCGTTGCTGGAAGTTTTCAAGCTAAGATTAAATGGTTACTTGTCATCTAAAAGGCTATAGACCAGATTTGGGTTATAAAAAGATCATTAGAAAAGCTTATAAAGATATTGTGTAACACCTCTTTCTTGCTTCTTATATTTGGGTCTAGTGATATGGTTTTTTGGATAACAAAAATTACTCAGAAACGGCCTATGAAAACTATTCTGATTAATGGCAAGTCTATTTGTGGGGTTATTAGACACAGGAGCAGACGTTTCTTGCATTTCAGGAAAAGACTGGCCTAGCTCCTGGCCACTCCTGGCCCACACATACTACTGAAAATAACTTGGTGGGGATAGGAAGAGCCCCCACAGTAGCCAAAAGTGCAAAATTTTAGATTGGCAATTTGAGGACACCCGTGGAACTTTCCAACCGTATGTAGTCCCTTCACTCCCCCTTACCCTGTGGGGGAGGGACATGCTATCTCAAATGGGAGTGTTACTTTTTAGCCCTGATGATAAAGTGACCTCTCAGATGCTGCAGATCGGCTATGATCCATCAAAAGGATTGGGTAAACAACAGACAAGAATAATTGAGCTAATTTGCCCAACTCCTTGCAAGCTATATACTGGATTGGGATATCCAATTTATAATGGAAGGCCATTGTTTTTGCTGCCTACCCATTACATGAAAATTTCAAGATCCGTGGGTGGAACTGCCTCTAAGGAAAAATTACTGACAATTAATTAAAAAGATTAAATATAATTAATTGTAAAGAACCATCAAAAATTGCACTTCCATATAACAGAGAACAACTTGATGCTTTTCAAATGTTTGATGATTGGCAGATTGCTATAGGAAATTCTTGTGATCAGATCTTGCATCATTTACCCTCACGTGCTTTGTTAATTCAAAAATTAAAAAGAGAGAATTAAGTATAGTTTTCCCCCATCAGATTTTACAACATGTTCTCTTTGTAATAAGTTAAATGCTGATTCGTTTGAAACAGTAAAATAAAAAGCCATTAGTAAAGCAAAAAGATCTCCTCCAGATAACAAAAAAGATCCCGACCCAAAATTTACTGCGGGTCGAGGAAGTGTTTATATTTTTTTCACAGGGTGCAGATTCGTCAACTTGGATCCCGGACAGACTGATTCGCCACAAAAGAAAAAGGGAACTTCTCTGCCACCACCACCGCGGGAAACAGCCGCGCACCAAAAGCTGCGGGCGGGCCAGCCTGACTGACGGAACCCAGTGCACCGCACTCGCAGCCCCATAACAGCGCCAGTGTCAGAGGGCGGGGTGAAGGCCGCTGCTCCTACCGGCAAAAGAGGCAAAAGAAACATCAAGATCCCGGCAGGGACTAACAGCTGCTGCAGCACAAACTCCAACCAGAAAATGACTCTATTTACTCTATTTTGGCTTGTCTATCCTCTCCTTATGTTCTTCTTTTCACCAATGATTCCAGAAAACTTAATGTACCTAATGTAGCGACTTGTGAACCATGGATGTTTTCATCTTGTTTAACTCCTCAAAGTAATGTCTGCTCTTCTGTGGTTTTAAAGATGTCCTATAACTGTAACAACTTATTGATATGATAATTATGTTCTTGCTGTGTTACAACAACTGTTATTGTTACTACAACAGCAATCATTGACTCAACAAGTGTAAATGCCCAATATGTTAAAAAATCAAGGTTTAGGTATTTTGGAACAGCTCAGATATTAGTTTAGACTTAGGGAAACTTCATAATCAGATTCAGACCTTGGAACACTCCCGATTAGATTTTACCACCGCAGGAGAAGCCAATGACTTTTCCCACACTTTCTCTAACTTCATTTCTGAAGACTGTTCTGTCTACTGTCTATAATCTTGCTCCTCATAATCATACTTCCCTATATTGTCTAGATTCTTCGGCAGAGCATTCGGAATCTCGAGACCGAACTGCACCTGATTTTAAACATAAATAATCAATTATTTAAATTAAAAAGGGTGAGATGCCGGGAGCCAGAGTGAGGAATCCCGCCCGTGACAAGGTCATGAGGAAGGAAGCTGACATTCGCAAGGCGTGCTCAGACTTCAGGACCCCTCTGGAAATTCCTAAGCATGTACCCCAAAAAAATCTGCCGGCTTTTGTGCTCTGCTTTTCCACTCTTCTGACATTTTCTGGAAAAAGTCAATTCAGGGTTTCAGTCTTCTGCATTTGAAAGAGTGTTTCAATCTAAAAACCCCTCCGATGGCTTTCTAGCCTGCCTGCAGGACTCTGCGAGTGTGATTGTTTGAGGCCTCCTGACTGCAGGAGGCACAGGAAGCTTAAAAACATCCTAGGAATGTAGGGGCTTCCGAAGAGTCAAAATCTTTAGAATAGGACTGATTAAAAGTTTCATTTGTTGAGTCAATGCTTGCTGCCAAATTTTCATATCCTTTATTTTTAGATATAGTTGGTATATAGAAAAACAAGTAGTAGACCTGGTATTAGCAACATTAGATCTTTGAGTTAAGTACCTTCTTTGTTATATCCCACTGCACCTTTGTTCTATAGAGATGTAACTTTAATGCTTTAAGGAGATGCAAATTAAAGAAAAACACTTCAGGGGAAACAAAATCAACATTCATTAAGGAAGAGAGCTAAAAAGTGTTAACAAGCTTCTTGGCCAGAAGATAATGTAAATCACCTGAGACCTTTTGTATACAAAATGATGTATAGAAAGAGTCTGGGCTGCGAACGCTACATAATTCTGTGTTACCCATTGATCTCCATGTTTTATCAAAAGTATAAAAGGCCTTCTGAACAATAAAGGATCGGATCAGTTTCTCGAACTAGTCTCTCGGCCTGGTTTCTTGGGACTCTGGCTCCCCCCATGTCTCTCTCTCTCCTCTCTCTCCCCTTCCCTCTCTCTGCTCTTTACTTTAACTTCAGGCTGAATCTCCATCTGGGGCGCGGAGGCTCGCCAGGTCTACTTACTTGCCCCGGCTGTTAAGACCCGCACCAAAGGGAGCTTAAGGCGAAGCACCCTTAGATATTCAAGCGGGCGCCGGTGGCCCAACGTAGATGGTGCAAATTCCTTGTCTGGAATTTTATTGGCCTTCCGCGTAAACCAAGCTATTCAGCCCTCTTCGTCCACTTAATCTTCTTATTACACTATAGTTTCTTAATCTAATCTTACATTAATAAACAAACAAGTCTTTCCACGCCAACGCCGTCCACCTTCGAATTCCCTGGATCCACCGGCTGGACCCCGGCAGAAAGCCTCGTGGAAAAAGCCTCGAGGGAAAGCCACAGATCCCTTGATCCACGCGAAGGGAAGCATGACACTGCTGCTACAGCTCGGAAGGAAAGCGCACGTGCATGCCCCCACTGAGAGGAGGACTGACTCTACTGGGGAGACTCCAGAAGTCCCCCAGATCCACGTCAGCACTGGAGAGGAATACTCAGGTTCCGGCACCGCTCCACACAATCTTAGGCCCCGGCATCGACGGGAGAGGAATCCGAGAGGCCCCGAACAACTCGCTTGGGGACTGGCCTTTCCAGAGGCCACCAGAGCGGGTCCCTGAGGTCCCCGTCGTAAGTCGAGAGCACCTGCCCAACTCGAGAAATCCAGGAGGTTCTCCCCTCCAGGCGAGATGAGGCCCATTTCCGCTGAGGCATCTCGAGGCTAATCACACCTAACCTCTGGAGCTCCAAAGCGACTTCACACCCTTGCTGCAACTCAAGAAGATCCCCGACATACCCGTCTACACTCGAGAGGAAGCACGAGAGTCCCGCCCACATCCAGAGGAGCCCCGTTTCCGCCTCCTAGCTCGAGAGGAGGGATCCTTTCCCTGCGTGGTCGGGAAAGAATTCCTGGCGTTTCCGTCGCATCTCAAGAGGAGGCGCTCTCCACAGGAAAGGCGAAAGGAACTCCAGGGTCGTTCCACATTCCCAGAGTCCCCAGGATGTCTCAGTCCATTCCAGGGAAACCTGCTTTCCCTGCACTGCCTCGACTTTCAAGCGAAGATCGACTCACACCACGGTGGCACGTGGGACAGCCCTGTGGGAAAGCCTCGTTGGAAAGCCTCGAGGGAAAGCCACAGATCCCTTGATCCACGCGAAGGGAAGCGTGACACTGCTGCTACAGCTCGGAGGAAAGCGCATGTGCATGCCCCCACTCGAGACGAGGACTGACTCCACTGGGGAGACTCCAGAAGAACCCCAAGATCCATGTCAGCACTGGAGAGGAATGCTCAGGTTCCGGCACCGACTCCACACAAGATCTTAGGCCCCGGCATCGACGGGAGAGGAATCCCGAGAGGCCCCGAGCAACTCGCATGGGACTGGCCTTTCCTGAGGCCACCAGAGCGGGTCCCTGAGGTCCCCGTCGTAAGTCGAGAGCACCTGCGCAACTCGAGAAAATCCAGGAGGTTCTCCCCTCCAGGCGAGATGAGGCCCATTTCCGCTGAGGCGTCTCGAGGCTAATCACACCTAACCTCTGGAACTTCCAAAGGGTTCTTCACACCCTTGCTGCAACTCAAGAAGTTCCCCGACATACCCGTCTCCACTTGAGAGGAAGCACGAGAGTCCCGCCACATCCAGAGGAGCCCCGTTTCCGAGTCCTAGCCTGAGAGGAGGGATCCTTTCCCTGCGTCGGGAAAGAATTCCCGGCGTTCCCGTCGCATCTCAAGAGGAGGCGCTCTCCACAGGAAAGGCGAGAGGAACTCCAGGGTCGTGACACCATTCCCAGAGACAACCAGGTGTCTCAGTCCATTCCAGGGAAACCTGTTTTCCCTGCACTGCGTCGACTTTCAAGCCGAAGATCGACTCACACCACGGTGGCACGTGGGCAGCCCTGTGGGAAAGCCTCGTGGAAAGCCTCGTGGGAAAGCCTCGAGGGAAAGCCACAGATCCCTTGATCCACGCGAAGGGAAGCGTGACACTGCTGCTACAGCTCGGGAGGAAAGCGCACGTGCATGCCCCCACTCGAGACGAGGACTGAGTCTCCTGGGGAGACTCCAGAAGTACCCCAAGATCCATGTCAGCACTGGAGAGGAATCCTCAGGTTCTGGCACCGACTCCACACGAGGTCTTAGGCCCAGCATCGACGGGAGAGGAATCCCAAGAGCCCCCGAGCAACTCCCATGGGGACTGGCCTTTCCTGAGGCCACCAGAGCGGGTCCCTGAGGTCCCCGTCGAAAGTCGAGAGCACCTGCCGAAACTCGAGAACATCCAGGAGGTTCTCCCCTCCAGGCGAGATGAGTGCCATTTCCGCTGAGGCATCTCGAGGCTAATCACACCTAACCTCTGGAGCTCCCAAAGCGACTTCACACCCTTGCTGCAACTCAAGAAGATCCCCGACATACCCGTCTACACTCGAGAGGAAGCAGGAGAGTCCCGCCCACATCCAGAGGAGCCCCGTTTCCGCCTCCTAGCTCGAGAGGAGGGATCCTTTCCCTGCGTGGTCGGGAAAGAATTCCTGGCGTTCCGTCGCATTTCAAGAGGAGGCGCTCTCCACAGGAAAGGCGAGAGGAACTCCAGGGTCGTTCCACATTCCCAGAGTCCCCAGGATGTCTCAGTCCATTCCAGGGAAACCTGCTTTCCCTGCACTGCCTCGACTTTCAAGCGAAGATCGACTTACACCATGGTGGCACGTGGGACAGCCCTGTGGGAAAGCCTCGTTGGGAAAGCCTCGAGGGAAAGCCACAGATCCCTTGATCCACGCGAAAGGAAGCGTGACACTGCTGCTACAGCTCGGGAGGAAAGCGCACGTGCATGCCCCACTCGAGACGAGGACTGACTCCCCTGGGGAGACTCCAGAAGTAACCCAGGATCCATGTCTGCACTGGAGAGGAATGCTCAGGTTCCGGCACGACTCCATACAAGATCTTAGGCCCTGGCATCGACGGAGAGGAATCCCGAGAGGCCCCCAAGCAACTCGCATGGGGACTGGCCTTTCCTGAGGTCACCAGAGCGGGTCCCTGAGGTCCTCGTCGTAAGTCGAGAGCACCTGCTGCAACTCGAGAAATCCAGGAGGTTCTCCCCTCCAGGCGAGAAGAGGCCCATTTCCGCTGAGGCGTCTCGAGGCTAATCACACCTAACCTCTGGAGCTTCCAAAAGGTCCTTCGCACCCTTGATGCAACTCAGGAAGTTTCCCGACATACCCGTCTCCACTCGAGAGGAAGCAGGAGAGTTCTGCCCACATCCAGAGGAGCCCCGTTTCCGCCTCCTAGCTCGAGAGGAGGGATCCTTTCCCTGCGTGTTCGGGAAAGAATTCCCGGCGTTCCCGTCGCATCACAAGAGGAGACGCTCTCCACAGGAAAGGCGAGAGGAACTCCAGGGTCGTGACACCATTCCCAGAGTCCCCCAGATGTCTCAGTCCATTCCAGGGAAACCTGTTTTCCCTGCACTGCCTCGACTTTCAAGCCGAGGATCGACTCACACCACGGTGGCATCGTGGGACAGCCCTGTGAGAAAGCCTCGTGGGAAAGCCTCGTGGAAAGCCTCAAGGAAAGCCACAGATCTCTTGATCCACGCGAAGGGAAGCGTGACACTTGTGCTACAGCTCGGGAGGAAAGCGCACGTGCATGCCCCCCGCTCGAGACGAGGACTGACTCCCCTGGGGAGACTCCAGAAGTACCCCAGGATCCATGTCTGCACTGGAGAGGAATGCTCAGGTTCCGGCACGGACTCCATACAAGATCTTAGGCCCTGCATCGACGAGAGAGGAATCCCGAGAGGCCCCAATCAACTCGCATGTGGACTGGCCTTTCCTGAGGCCACCAGAGCGGGTCCCTGAGGTCCCCGTCGTAAGTCGAGAGCGCCTGCCACAACTCGAGAAAATTCAGGAAGTACTCCCCTCCAGGCGAGATGAGGCCCATTTCCCAGAGGCGTCTCGAGGCTAATCACACCTAACCTATGGAACTTCCAAAGGGTCCTTCACACCCTTGCTGCAACTCAAGAAGTTCCCTGACATACCCGTCTCCACTCGAGAGGAAGCACGAGATTCCCGCCCACATCTAGAGGAGCCCCGTTTCCGCCTCCTAGCTCGAGAGGAGGGATCCTTTCCCTGTGTTCTCGGGAAAGAATTCCCGGCGTTCCCGTCGCATCTCAAGAGGAGGCCCTCTCCACAGGAAAGGCGAGCGGAACTCCAGGGTGTGCCACCAATCTGATAGTCCCCCAGAGGTCTCAGTCCATTCCAGGGAAACCTGTATTCCCTGCACTGCCTCGAATTTCAAGCCGAGGATCGACTCACACCACGTTGGCACGTGGGACAGCCCTGTGGAAAAGCCTCGTGGGAAAGCCTTGTGGAAAAGACTCGAGGAAAAGCCACTGATTCCTTGATCCACTCGACGGGAAACATGACACTGCTGCCCCATCTCGGAGGAAAGCGCACTTGCATGCCCCCAAACGAGACGAGGACTGACTCCCCTAGGGAGACTCCAAAAGTACCCCAAAATCCATGTCAGCACTGGAGAGGAATGCTCAGGTTCCGGCACCGACTCTACACAAGGTCTTAGGCCCCGGCACGACGGGAGAGGAGGCCCTAGAGGCCCCCGAATTACTCGCATGGGGACTGGCCTTTCCTGAGGCCACCAGAGCGGGTCCCTGAGGTCCCCATTGTAAGTCGAGAGCACCTGCCGCACCTCGAGAAAATCCAGGAGGTTCTCCCTTCCAGGCGAGATTAGGCCCATTTCCGCTGAGGCATCTCGAGGCTAATCACACCTAACCTTTTGACTTTCCAAAGGGTCCTTCACACCCTTCCTGCAACTCAAGAAGTTCCCCAACATACCCGTCTCCACTGGAGAGGAAGCACGAGAGTCCGCCCTCATCCAGAGGAGCCCCGTTTCCGCCTCATAGCTCGAGAGCAGGGATATTTCCCGCGTGGTCGGGAAAGAATTCCCGGCGTTCCCGTCGCATCTCAAGAGGAGGCGCTCTCCACAGGAAAGGCGAGAGGAACTCCAGGGTCGTGCCACCATTCCCAGAGTCCCCCAGATGTCTCAGTCCATTCCAGGGAAACCTGTTTTCCCTGCACTGCCTCGACTTTCAAGCCGAGGATCGACTCACACCACACACGTGGGACAGCCCTGTGGGAATGCCTCGAGGGAAAGCCTCGTGGGAAAGCACTGCTGCTATCTCGGGAGGAAAGCGCACGTGCATGCCCCC
>NW_017192855.1:0-10081 GCF_001704415.2 Capra hircus
CAACTCAAAAGTTCCCCGACATACCCGTCTGCACTCGAGAGGAAGCACGAGAGTCCCGCCCACATCCAGAGAGCCCCGTTTCCGACTCCTAGCTCGAGGCCTAGGGATCCTTTCCCTGCGTGGTCGGGAAAGAATTCCCCGGTGTTCCCGTCGCATCTCAAGAAGGGCGCTCTCCACAGGAAAGGCGAGAGAACTTCCAGGGTCGTGCAACCATTCCCCGAGTACCCCAGATATCTCAGTCCATTCCAGGGAAACCTTTTTACCCTGCACTGCCTCGACTTTCAAGCCGAGGATCGACTCACACCACGGTGGTACGTGGGACAGCCCTGTGGGAAAGCCTCGTGGGAAGCCTCGTGGAATGCCTCGAGGAATGCCACAGATCCCTTGATCCACGCGAAGGGAAAGCGCGACACTGCTGCTACAGCTCGGGAGGAAAGAGCACGTGCATTCCCCCACTCGAGACGAGGACTGACTCCCCTGGGGAGACTCCAGAGTACCCCAAGATCCATGTCAGCACTGGAGAGGAATCCTCAGTTCGGCACCGGACTTCACACTAGGTCTTAGGCCCCGGCATCGACGGGAGAGGAATCCCGAGAGGCCCCGAGCAATCGCATGGGACTGGCCTTTCCTGAGGCCACCAGAGCGGGTCCCTGAGGGTCCCCGACGTAAGTCGAGAGAGCACCTGCCGCAACTCAAGAAATTCCAGGAGGTTCTCCCCTCCAGGCGAGATGACGCCCATTTCTGCTGAGGCGTCTCGAGGCTAATCACACCTAACCTCTGGAACTTCCAAAGGGTCTTCAACCCTTTCTGCAACTCAAGAATTTCCCCGATATACCCGTCTCCACTCGAGAGGAAGCTCGAGAGTCCCGCCCACATCCAGAGGAGCCCGTTTTCGCCTCCTAGCTCGAGAGGAGGGATCCTTTCCCTCGTGGTCGGGAAAGAATTCCCGGTGTTCCCGTCGATCTCAAGAGGAGGCGCTCTCCAAAGGAAAGGCGAGAGGAACTTCAGGGTCGTGCCACCATTCCCAGAGTCCCCCAGATGTCTCAGTCCATTCCAGGGAAACCTGTTTTCCCTGCACTGCCTCGACTTTCAAGCCGAGGATCGACACACACCACGGTGGCACGTGGGACAGCCCTGCAGTACAGCCCTGAGGAAAGCCTCGTGGGAAAGCCTCGACGGAAAGCCACAGATCCCTTGATCCACGCGAAGGAAAGCGTGACACTGCTGCTACAGCTTGGAGGAAATCGCACGTGCATGCCCCCACTCGAGACGAGGACTGACTCCCCTGGGAGACTGCAGAGGTACCCCAAGATCCATGTCAGCACTGGAGAGGAATCCTCAGGTTCTGGCACCCACTCCACACAAGGTCTTAGGCCCCGCATCGACGGGAGAGGAATCCCGAGAGGCCTCCGAGCAACTCGCGTGGGGACTGGCCTTTCCTGAGGCCTCCAGAGCGGGTCCCTGAGGACCCTGTCCTAAGTCGAGAGCACCTGCCGCAACTCGAGAAAATCCAGGAGGTTCTCCCCTCCAGGCGAGATGAGGCCCATTTCCGCTGAGGCGTCTCGAGGCTAATCACACCTAAACCTCTGGAACTTCCATAGGGTTCTTCACAACCCTTGCTGCAACTCAAGAAGTTCCCCGACATACCTGTCTCCACTCGAGAGGAAGCACGAGAGTCCCGCCCACATCCAGAGGAACCCCGTTTCCGCCTCACAGCTAGAGAGGAGTTATCCTTTCCCTGCGTGGTCGGGAAAGAATTCCCGGTCTTCCCGTCACAACTCAAGAGGAGGCGCTCTCAACAGGAAAGGTGAGAGGAACTCCAGGGTCGTGCCACCATTCCCAGAGTACCCCAGATATCTCAGTCCATTCCAGGGAAACCTGTTTTCCCTGCACTGCCTCGACTTTCAAGCCGAGGATCGACTCACAGCACGGTGGCACGTGGGACAGCCCTGTGGGAAAGCCTCGTGAGAAAGCCTCATGGGAAAGCCTCGAGGGAAAGCCACTGATCCCTTGATCCACGCGACGGGAAGAATGACACTGCTGCTACAGCTCGGAAGGAAAGCGCTCTTCAATGCCCCCACTCGAATGAGGACTGACTCCCCTGGGGAGACTCCCGAAGTACCCCAAGATCCATGTCAGCACTGGAGAGGAATCCTCAGGTTCCGGCACCGACTCCACACATCGTCTTAGGCCCCGGCATCGACGGGACAGGAATCCCGAGAGGCCCCCGAGCAACTCGCATGGGGACTGGGCTTTCCTGAGGCCACCAGAGCGGGTCCCTGAGGTCCCCGTCGTAAGTCGAGAGCACCTGCCGGAACTCGAGAAAATCCAGGAGGTTCTCCCCTCCAGGAGAGATGAGGCTCATTTGCGCTGAGGCCTCTGGAGGCTAATCACACCTAACCTCTGGAACTTCCAAAGGGTCCTTCACACCCTTGCTGCAACTCAAGAAGTTCCGCGATATACCCGTCTCCACTCAATAGGAAGCGCGGTGAGTCCCGCCCACATCCAGAGGAGCCCCGTTTCCGCCTCCTAGCTCGAGAGGAGGGATCCTTTCCCTGCGTGGTCGGGAAAGAATTCCCCGCGTTGCCGTCGCATCTCAAGAGGAGGCGCTCTCCACAGGAAAGGTCGAGAGGAACTCCAGGGTCGTGCCACCATTCCCAGAGTCCCCCAGATGTCTCAGTCCATTCCAGGGAAACCTGTTTTCCCTGCACTGCCTCGACTTTCAAGCCGAGGATCGACTCACACCACGGTGGCACGTGGGACAGCCCTGTGGGAAAACATTCGTGGGAAAGCCTCCAGTGGAAAGCCTCAAGGGAAAGCCACAGATCCCTTGATCCACGCGAAGGGAAGCGTGACACTGCTGCTACAGCTCGGGAGGAAATCGCACGTGCATGCCCCCACTCGAGACGAGGACTGGACTTCCCTGGGGAGACTCCAGAAGTACCCCAAGATCCATGTCAGCACTGGAGAGGAATCCTCAGGTTCTGGCACCGACTCCACACAAGGTTCTTAGGCCCCGGCATCGACGGGAGAGGAATCCCGAGAGCGCCCGAGCAACTCGCATGGGGACTGGCCTTTCCTGAGGCCACCAGAGCGGGTCCCTGAGATCCCCGACGTAAGACGAGAGCACCTGTCGCAACTCGAGAAAATCCAAGAGGTTCTCCCCTCCAGGCGAGATGAGGCCCATTTCCGCTGAGGCGTCTTGAGGCTAATCACATCTAACATCTGGAACTTACAAAGGGTCCCTCACACCCTAGCTGCAACTCAAGAAGTTCCCCGACATACCCGTCTCCATTCGAGAGGAAGCACGAGAGTCCCGCCCACAAACCAGAGGAGCCCCATTTCCGTCTCCTAGCTCGAGAGGAGGAATCCTTTCCCTGCGTGGGGGAAAGAATTCCCGCGTTCCCATTGAATCTCAAGAAGAGGCGCTCTCCACAGGAAAGGCGAGAGGAACTCCAGGGTCGTGCCACCATTCCCAGAGACCCCAGAATTCTCAGTCCATTCCAGGGAAACCGGTTTTCCCTGCACTGCCTCGACTTTCAAGCCGAGGATCGACTCACACCACGGTGGCACGTGGGACAGCCCTGTGGGAAAGCCTCGTGGGAAAGCCTCGTGGGAAAGCCTCGAGTGAAAGCCACAGATCCCTTGATCCACGCGAAGGTAAGTTCGACACTGCTGCTACAGCTCGGGAGGAAAGCGAACGTGCAGGTCCCCACTCGAGATGAGGACTGACTCCCTTGGGGAGACTCCAGAAGTACCCCAAGATCCATGTCAGCACTAGAGAGGAATGCCTCAGGTTCCGGCAGCGACTCCACACAAGATCTTAGGCCCCGGCATCGACGGGAGAGGAATCCCGAGAGGCCCCGAGCAACTCGAATGGGGACTGGCATTTCTTGAGGCCACCAGAGCGGGTCCCTGAGGTCCCCGTCGTAAGTCGAGAGTGCCTGCCACAACTAGAGAAACTCCAGGACGTTCTCCCCTCCAGGCGAGATGAGGCCCATTTCCGCTGAGGCGACTTGAGGCTAATCACATCTAACATCTGGAACTTCCAAAGGGTCTTCACACCCTTGCTGCAACTCAAGAAGTTCCCCGACATACCCATTTCCACTCGAGAGGAAACACGCGGAGTCCCGCCCACATCCAGAGGAGCCCCGTTTCCGCCTCCTGGCTCGAGAGGAGGGATCCTTCCCCTGCGTGATCGGGAATAAATTCCCGGCTTTCCCGTCGCATCTCAAGAGGAGTCGCTCTCCACAGGAAAGGAGAGAGGAACTCCAGGGTCGTGCCACCATTCCCAGAGTCCCCCAGATGCCTCAGTCCATTCCAGGGAAACCTGTTTTCCCTGCACTGTCTCGACTTTCAAGCCGAGGATCGACTCACACCACGGGTGGCTCGTGGGACAGCCCTGTAGGAAAGCCTCGTGGAAAAGCCTCCTGGGAAAGCCTCGAGGAAAAGCCACAAATCCCTTGATCCACGCGAAGGGAAGTGTGACACTGCTGCTACAGCTCGGGAGGAAATCGCACGTGCATGCCCCCACTCGAGACGAGGACTGTCTACCCTGGGAGACTCCAGAAGTACCCCAAGATCCATGTCAGCACTGGAGAGGAATCCTCAGGATCTGGCACCGACTCCACACAAGGTCTAAGGCCCGGCATCGACGGGAGAGGAATCCCGAGAGGCCCCCGAGCAACTGCATGGGGACTGACCTTTCCTGAGGCAACCAGGGCGGGTCCCTGAGGTCCCCGTCGTAAGTGGAGAGCACCTGCCGCAACTCGAGAAAATCCAGGAGGTTCTCCCCTCCAGGAGAGATGAGGCCCATTTCCGCTGAGGCGTCTGGAGGCTAATCACATCTGACAACTGGAACTTCCAAAGGGTCCTTCACACCCTTGTTGCAACTCAAGAAGTTCCCCGACAAACCAGTCTCCACTCGAGAGGAAGCACGAGAGTCCCGACCACATCCAGAGGAGCCCCGTTTCCGCCTCCAAGATCGAGAGGAGGGATCCTTTCCCTGCGTGGTGGGGAAAGAATTCCCGGCGTTTCCGTCGCATCTCAAGAGGAGGCGTTCTATACAGGAAAGGCGAGAGAAACTCCAGGGTCCTGCCACCATTCCCAGAGTTCCCGAGATGTCTCAGTCCATTCTTGGGAAACCTGTTTTCCCTTCACTGCCTCCACTTTCAAGCCGAGGATCGACTCACACCACGGTGGCACGTGGGACAGCCCTGTGGGAAAGCCTCGTGGGAAAGCCTCGAGGAAAAGCCACAGAACCATTGATTGACGCGAAGGGAAGCGCAACACTGCTGCTACAAATAGGGATGAAAGCGCACGTGCATCCCCCCACTCGAGACGAGGACTGACTCCGCTGGGGAGACTCCAGAAGTACCCCAAGATCCATGTCAGCACTGGAAAGGAAACCTCAGGTTCCGGCACCGACTCCAAGCAAGGTCTTAGGCCCTGGCATCGACGGGATTGGAATCCCGTGAGGCCCCCTAGCAACTCGCATGGGGACTGGCCTTTCCTGAGGCCACCAGAGCGGGTCCCTGAGGTCCCCGTCGTAAGTCGAGAGCACCTGCCGCAACTCGAGAAAATCCAGGAGGTTCTCTCCTCCAGGCGAGATGAGGCCCATTTCCGCTGAGCCGTCTCGAGGCTAATCACACCTAACCTCGGGAACTTCCAAAGGGTCCTTCAACCCTTGCTGCAACTCAAGAAGTTCCCCGACATACCCGTCTCCACTCGAGAGGAAGCTCGAGAGTTCCGCCCACATCCAGAGGAGCCCAGTTTCCGCCTCCTAGCTCGAGAGGAGGGATCCTTTCCCTGCGTGGTCGGGAAAGAATTCCCCGCGTTCCCGTCGCTTCTCAAGAGGATGCGCTCTCCACAGGAAAGTCGAGAGGAACTCCTTGGTTGTGCCACCATTCCCAGAGTCCCCCAGATGTCTCAGTCCATTCCAGGGAAACCTGTTTTCCCTGCACTGCATCGACTTTCAAGCCGAGGATCGACTCACACCACGGTGGCACGTGGGACAGCCCTGTGGGAAAACTTCGTGGGAAAGCCTCCTGTGAAAGCCTCAAGGGAAAGCCACAGATCCCTTGATCCACGCGAAGGGAAGCGTGATACTGCTGCTACAGCTTGGGAGGAAATCGCACGTGCATGCCCCAACTCGAGACGAGGACTGGCTCCCCTGGGGAGACTCCAGAAGTACCCCAAGATCCATGTCAGCACTGGAGAGGAATCCTCAGGTTCTGGCAACAACTCCACACTAGGTCTTAGGCACCAGCATCGACGGGAGAGGAATCCCCAGAAGACGCCAAGCAACTCGCATGGGGACTGGCCTTTCCTGATACCAGCATGGCTAGTCCCTGAGGTCCCCGTCGTAAGTCGAGAGCACCAGCCGAACTCGAGAAAATCGAGGAGGTTCTCCCCTCCAAGCGAGATGAGGCCCATTTCCGCTGAGGCGTCTCGAGGCTAATCACACCTAAACTCTGGAACTTCCAAAGGGTCCTTCACACCCTTGCTGAAACTCAAAAGTTCCCGACATACCCGTCTGCACTCGAGAGGAAGCACGAGAGTCCCGCCCACATCCAGAGGAGCCCCGTTTCCGACTCCTAGCTCGAGCCTAGGGATCCTTTCCCTGCGTGGTCGGGAAAGAATTCCCGGTGTTCCCGTCGCATCTCAAGAGAAGGCGCTCTCCACAGGAAAGGCGAGACGAACTCCAGGGTCGTGCAACCATTCCCCGAGTACCCCAGATATCTCAGTCCATTCCAGGGAAACCTTTTTACCCTGCACTGCCTCGACTTTCAAGCCGAGGATCGACTCACACCACGGTGGTACGTGGGACAGCCCTGTGGGAAAGCCTCGTGGGAAGCCTCGTGGAATGCCTCGAGGGAATGCCACAGATCCCTTGATCCACGCGAAGGGAAGCGCGACACTGCTGCTACAGCTCGGGAGGAAAGAGCACGTGCATGCCCCCACTCGAGACGAGGACTGACTCCCCTGGGGAGACTCCAGAAGTACCCCAAGATCCATGTCAGCACTGGAGAGGAATCCTCAGGTTCCGGCACCGACTTCACACTAGGTCTTAGGCCCCGGCATCGACGGGAGAGGAATCCCGAGAGGCCCCCGAGCAACTCGCATGGGGACTGGCCTTTCCTGAGGCCACCAGAGCGGGTCCCTGAGGTCCCCGACGTAAGTCGAGAGCACCTGCCGCAACTCAAGAAATTCCAGGAGGTTCTCCCCTCCAGGCGAGATGACGCCCATTTCTGCTGAGGCGTCTCGAGGCTAATCACACCTAACCTCTGGAACTTCCAAAGGGTCCTTCAACCCTTTCTGCAACTCAAGAATGTTCCCCGATATACCCGTCTCCACTCGAGAGGAAGCTCGAGAGTCCCGCCCACATCCAGAGGAGCCCCGTTTCCGCCTCCTAGCTCGAGAGGAGGGATCCTTTCCCTTGCGTGGTCGGGAAAGAATTCCCGGTGTTCCCGTCGCAACTCAAGAGGAGGCGCTCTCCAAAGGAAAGGCGAGAGGAACTTCAGGGTCGTGCCACCATTCCCAGAGTCCCCCAGATGTCTCAGTCCATTCCAGGGAAACCTGTTTTCCCTGCACTGCCTCGACTTTCAAGCCGAGGATCGACACACACCACGGTGGCACGTGGGACAGCCCTGCAGTACAGCCCTGAGGTAAAGCCTCGTGGGAAAGCCTCGAGGGAAAGCCACAGATCCCTTGATCCACGCGAAGGGAAGCGTGACACTGCTTCTACAGCTCGGGAGGAAAGCGCACGTGCATTCCCCACTCGAGACGAGGACTGACTCCCCTGGGGAGACTCCAGAAGTACCCCAAGGTCCATGTCAGCACTGGAGAGGAATCCTCAGGTTCCGGCACCGACACCACACATGGTCTTGTGCCCCGTAATCGATGGGAGAATATCCGGAGACACCCCCGAGCAACTCGCATGGGGACAGGCCTTTCCTGAGGCCACCAGACCGGGTCCCTGAGGTCCCCGTCGTAACTCGAAAGCACCTGCCGCAACTCGAGAGAATCCAGGAGGTTCTCCCGTCCAGGCGAGATGATGCCCATTTCTGTTGAGGCATCTCGAGGCTAATCACAACCTAACCTCTGGAACTTCCAGAGGGTCCTTCACACCCTTGCTGCACCTCAAGAAGTTCCCCGACATACTCGTCTCCACTCGAGAGAAAGCACGAGAACCCCGCCGACATCCAGAGGAGCCCCGTTTCCACCTCATAGCTCGAGAGGGGGATCCTTTCCCTGCGTGGTCGGGACAGAATTCCCGGCGTTCCCGTCGCATCTCAAGAGGAGGCGCTCTCCACTGGAAATTCGAGAGGAATTCCAGGGTCGTGTCACCATTCCCAGAGTCCCCCAGATATCTCTGTCCATTCCAGGGAAACCTGTTTTTCCCTGCACTGCCTCGACTTTCAAGCCGAGGATCGACTCACACAATGGTGGCACGTGGGACAGACCAGTGGGAAAGCCTCGTGGGAAAGCCTCGAGGGAAGGCTTCGAGGGAAAGCCACAGATCCCTTGATCCACGCGAAGGGAAACGTGACACTGCCGTTACAGCTCGGGAGGAAATGGCACCCTGCATGCCCCCAATGGAGACGAGTACTGACTCCCCTGGGGAGACTCCAGAAGTACCCCAAGATCCATGTCAGCACGGGAGAGGAATCTTAAGGTTCCGGGCACCGACTCCACACAAGGTCTTAGGCCCCGCCATCGACGGGAGAGGAATACCGAGAGGCCCCCGAGCAAACTCGCATGGGGACTGGCCTTTTCTGAGGCCACCAGAGCGGGTCTCTGAGGTCCCCGACCTAAGTCGAGAGCACCTGCCGCAACTCGAGAAAATCCAGGAGGTTCTCCCCTCCGGGCGAGATGAGGCCCATTTCCGCTGAGGCGTCTCGAGGCTAATCACATCTTACTCTGGAACTTCGAAAGCGTCCTTCACACCCTTGTTGCAAACCTAAGAAGTTCCCCGACATACCCGTCTCCACTCGAGAGGAAGCACGAGAGTCCCGCCCACATCCAGAGGAGCCCCGTTTCCGACTCCTAGCTCAAGAGGAGGGATCCTTTCCCTGCGTGGTCGGGAAAGAATTCCCGGCGTTCCCGTCGCCATCTCAAGAGGAGGCGCTCTCCACAGGAAAGGCGAGAAAGGAACTCCAGGGTCGTGCCACATTCCCAGAGTCCCCCAGATGTCTCAGTCCATTCCAGGGAAACCTGTTTTCCCTGCACTGCCTCGACTTTCAAGCGAGATCGACTCACACCACGGTGGCACGTGGGACAGCCCTGTGGATAAGACTCGTGGGAAAGCCCTGTGGGAAAGCCTAGTGTGAAAGTCACAGAGGAACTCGAGGGTCGTGCCACCATTCCCAGAGTCCGCCCAGAAAATTCCTTGTCGGGATTTTATTGGCCTTCCGCGTAAAACCTAGCTATTCAGCCTTTTTCCTCCAGTTAATCTTCTTACTACCCTATAATTTCTTAATCTAATCTTACATTAATAAATACACAAGACTTTCCACGTCAACGCCGTCCATCCGTCGAATTCCCTGGATGCAGCGTGGCTGGACACCGGCACACTGGAGATATCTGGGGACTCTTGGAATGATGGCACGACACTGGAGTTTCTCTCCCCTTTCCTGTGGAGAGCGCCTCCTCATGAGATGCGACGGGAACACCGGGAATTCTTTCCGGAACATACAGGGAAAGGATACCTGACCGCGAGGTACGAGGCTGAAACGGGGGCTCCTCTGGATGTGGTCGGGACTCTTGTCTTCCTCTCGAGTGGAGAGGGGTATGTCGGGGATCTTCTTGAGTTGCAGCAAGGGTGATGAAGGACCCTTTGGAAGTTCCAGCGGTTAGGTGTGATTAGACTCGAGACGCCTCAGCGGAAATGGGCCTCATCTCGACTGCAGGGGAGAACCTCCTGGTTTTCTCGAGTTTCAGCAGGTGCTCTCCAGTTACGACCGGGACTTATGTAACCCGCTCTGGTCTGCTCAGGTAATGCCAGTCGACTTGGAGTTGCTAAGGGGCCCTCTCGGGATTCCTCTCCGGTCGATGACGGGCCTAAGACCTTGTTTGGAAT
>NW_017192856.1:0-10080 GCF_001704415.2 Capra hircus
GGGAGGAGAGTGCTAGGGAACCTACGTCTGTCATACACTTTCTGGGCACCCAAGGAATCAGCTCCGTGTGTGCGGGGCTGAAAACCCAGCCAGGGGCCCTGGGAGCCTGGTGCTCTCGGTGCGGCGCTGATTCTAGGCGGCCTAGAAACCGCTGGAGGGCCCTGCAGTTGCCCTTCCCTTCCCTCTGACAGAGCTCTCACTGCTGAAGCCCTTGGCAGTGTGCAACCCACCACCCCTAAGCCCTCCCCAACACGCCTGGCACCTATGTGCAAAGGCAAGGCAGGATTGGAGCTGAGGCAAGGAAGGCACCAGTGGCGTCTCCCAGGCCTCGCTCAGACAGCTCCTTCCTGGGGAGGGAGCCTAAAAGCAAGGCAAGTCTGGCAAGGCGAGCCCCCGGCGAGCAGCCTCGCGCCAGAAACTCTGCCAGATCGGGGCTCTGAGCAGAGCTAGAGCTCTGCCGTACTGGAGGCCCACTTAGCTCCGTGCAAGCAGGGCTTTCCTCTTGACTGGGCTCGGCTGCCTCCTCTTCTCCCCGGAGGCTCGCTACACTGCTGGCTGTGCTCTCGCCTATCAGGCGGGCGCGCAGGGCTCCTCCAGCAGTCTTGCCTCAGGGGCTGCTTCCCCTGAGTTGAGGCTGGGGGCGGGAACCCAGACACGCAGGATAAGGCCCCAACCACCTGCACATGTCTCTGCTGGGAGGAGAGTGCTAGGGAACCTACGTCTCTCACACACTTTCTAGGCACCCACGGAGTCAGCCTCTGGGAGTGTGGGGATGCAAAACCCAGCCAGGGGCCCTTGGAACCTGGTGCTCTCCGTGCGGAGCTTTGTCTGGGCGGCCAAGGAACCGCTGAAGGAGCCCTGCTGTTGCCCTTCGCTTCCCTCTGACAGAGCTTTCACTGCTGGAGCCCTTGGCAGTGTGCAACCCACCAGCCCTAAGCCCTCCTCAAGGACGCTTGGGACCTAAGTGCAAAGGCAAGGAGGGTAGAGCTGAAGCCAGGAAGGCGCCAGTGGCGTTTCCGAGCCTCACACAGCCTGCTCCTTCCTGGGGAGGGAGCCTTAAAGCAAGGCAAGTCTGCGCAAGGCTCGCCTATGGCAGAGCATCTTGGTGCCAGGAACTCTGCCAGATCGGGGCTCTGAACAGAGCTAGAGATCTGCCGTACTGGAGTCGCACTTAGCTTCGTGTAAGCAGGGATTTCAGCTTGACGGGGACTTGCTGCCTCCTCTTCCCCGAGGAGGCTCGCTTCCCTGCTGGCTGTGCACTCGCCTATCAGGCGGGGCGCAGGGCTCTCCAGCAGGTCTTGCCTCAGGGGCTGCTTCCCCTGAGTTGGGGCTGTGGCAGGAACCCAGACACGCAGGATCAGGCCCCAAACACCTGCACATGTCTCTGCTGCTGGGAGGAGAGTGCTAGGGAACCTACGTCTGTCATACACTTTCTGGGCACCCAAGGAATCAGCCTCCGTGTGTGCGGGGCTGAAAACCCCAGCCAGGGGACCTGGGAGCCTGGTGCTCTCCGTGTGGCGCTGAATCTGGGCGGCCAAGCAACCGCTGGAGGAGGCCCTGCAGTTGCCCTTCCCTTCCCTCTGACAGAATTCTCACTGCTGGAGCCCTTGGCAGTGTGCAACCCACCAGCCCCTAAGCTCTCCTTAAGGAGGACTGGGACCTAAGTGCAAAGGCAAGGCAGGATTGGAGCTGAGGCAAGAAAGGCGCCAGTGGCGACTCCCAGGCTCCTGCTGCCTGCTCCTTCCTGGAGAGGCAGCCTAAAAGCAAGGCAAGTCTGGGCAAGGCTAGCCCCCGGCAGAGCAGCCTCGCGCCAGGAACTCTGCCAGATCGGGGCTCTGAGCAGAGCTAGAGCTCTGCCGTACTGGAGGCGCACTTAGCTCCGTGCAAGCAGGGCTTTCAACTTGACGGGGCTGGGCTGCCTCCTCTTCCCCCGAGGAGGCTCGCTTCCCTGCTGGCTGTGCACTCGCCTATCAGGGCGGGGGCGCAGGGCTCCTCCAGCAGGTCTTGCCTCAGGGGCTGCTTCCCCTGAGTTGGGGCTGTGGGCAGGAACCCAGACACGCAGGATCAGGCCCCAAACACCTGCACATGTCTCTGCTGGGGAGGAGAGTGCTAGGGAACCTACGTCTGTCATACACTTTCTGGGCACCCAAGGAATCAGCCTCCGTGTGTGCCGGGGCTGAAAACCCCAGCCAGGGGCCCTGGGAGCCTGGTGCTCTCGGTGCGGCGCTGATTCTAGGCGGCCTAGAAACCGCTGGAGGAGCCCTGCAGTTGCCCTTCCCTTCCCTCTGACAGAGCTCTCACTGCTGAAGCCCTTGGCAGTGTGCAACCCACCACCCCTAAGCCCTCCCCAACGACGCCTGGCACCTATGTGCAAAGGCAAGGCAGGATTGGAGCTGAGGCAAGGAAGGCACCAGTGGCGTCTCCCAGGCTCGCTCAGACAGCTCCTTCCTGGGGAGGGAGCCTAAAAGCAAGGCAAGTCTGGGCAAGGCGAGCCCCGGCCGAGCAGCCTCGCGCCAGAAACTCTGCCAGATCGGGGCTCTGAGCAGAGCTAGAGCTCTGCCGTACTGGAGGCCGCACTTAGCTCCGTGCAAGCAGGGCTTTCCTCTTGACTGGGCTCGGCTGCCTCCTCTTCTCCCGAGGAGGCTCGCTACACTGCTGGCTGTGCTCTCGCCTATCAGGCGGGCGCGCAGGGCTCCTCCAGCAGGTCTTGCCTCAGGGGCTGCTTCCCCTGAGTTGAGGCTGTGGGCGGGAACCCAGACACGCAGGATAAGGCCCCAACCACCTGCACATGTCTCTGCTGGGGAGGAGAGTGCTAGGGAACCTACGTCTCTCACACACTTTCTAGGCACCCACGGAGTCAGCCTCTGGGAGTGTGGGGATGCAAAACCCAGCCAGGGGCCCTTGGAACCTGGTGCTCTCCGTGCGGAGCTTTGTCTGGGCGGCCAAGGAACCGCTGAAGGAGCCCTGCTGTTGCCCTTCGCTTCCCTCTGACAGAGCTTTCACTGCTGGAGCCCTTGGCAGTGTGCAACCCACCAGCCCCTAAGCCCTCCTCAAGGACGCTTGGGACCTAAGTGCAAAGGCAAGGCAGGGGTAGAGCTGAAGCCAGGAAGGCGCCAGTGGCGTTTCCGAGCCTCACACAGCCTGCTCCTTCCTGGGGAGGGAGCCTTAAAGCAAGGCAAGTCTGCGCAAGGCTCGCCTATGGCAGAGCATCTTGGTGCCAGGAACTCTGCCAGATCGGGCCTCTGAACAGAGCTAGAGATCTGCCGTACTGGAGTCGCACTTAGCTTCGTGTAAGCAGGGATTTCAGCTTGACGGGGACTTGCTGCCTCCTCTTCCCCCGAGGAGGCTCGCTTCCCTGCTGGCTGTGCACTCGCCTATCAGGCGGGGGCGCAGGGCTCCTCCAGCAGGTCTTGCCTCAGGGGCTGCTTCCCCTGAGTTGGGGCTGTGGGCAGGAACCCAGACACGCAGGATCAGGCCCCAAACACCTGCACATGTCTCTGCTGGGGAGGAGAGTGCTAGGGAACCTACGTCTGTCATACACTTTCTGGGCACCCAAGGAATCAGCCTCCGTGTGTGCGGGGCTGAAAACCCCAGCCAGGGGACCTGGGAGCCTGGTGCTCTCCGTGTGGCGCTGAATCTGGGCGGCCAAGCAACCGCTGGAGGAGCCCTGCAGTTGCCCTTCCCTTCCCTCTGACAGAATTCTCACTGCTGGAGCCCTTGGCAGTGTGCAACCCACCAGCCCCTAAGCTCTCCTTAAGGAGGACTGGGACCTAAGTGCAAAGGCAAGGCAGGATTGGAGCTGAGGCAAGAAAGGCGCCAGTGGCGACTCCCAGGCTCCTGCTGCCTGCTCCTTCCTGGAGAGGCAGCCTAAAAGCAAGGCAAGTCTGGGCAAGGCTAGCCCCCGGCAGAGCAGCCTCGCGCCAGGAACTCTGCCAGATCGGGGCTCTGAGCAGAGCTAGAGCTCTGCCGTACTGGAGGCGCACTTAGCTCCGTGCAAGCAGGGCTTTCAACTTGACGGGGCTGGGCTGCCTCCTCTTCCCCCGAGGAGGCTCGCTTCCCTGCTGGCTGTGCACTCGCCTATCAGGCGGGGGCGCAGGGCTCCTCCAGCAGGTCTTGCCTCAGGGGCTGCTTCCCCTGAGTTGGGGCTGTGGGCAGGAACCCAGACACGCAGGATCAGGCCCCAAACCACCTGCACATGTCTCTGCTGGGGAGGAGAGTGCTAGGGAACCTACGTCTGTCATACACTTTCTGGGCACCCAAGGAATCAGCCTCCGTGTGTGCGGGGCTGAAAACCCCAGCCAGGGGCCCTGGGAGCCTGGTGCTCTCGGTGCGGCGCTGATTCTAGGCGGCCTAGAAACCGCTGGAGGAGCCCTGCAGTTGCCCTTCCCTTCCCTCTGACAGAGCTCTCACTGCTGAAGCCCTTGGCAGTGTGCAACCCACCACCCCCTAAGCCCTCCCCAACGACGCCTGGCACCTATGTGCAAAGGCAAGGCAGGATTGGAGCTGAGGCAAGGAAGGCACCAGTGGCGTCTCCCAGGCTCGCTCAGACAGCTCCTTCCTGGGGAGGGAGCCTAAAAGCAAGGCAAGTCTGGGCAAGGCGAGCCCCCGGCCGAGCAGCCTCGCGCCAGAAACTCTGCCAGATCGGGGCTCTGAGCAGAGCTAGAGCTCTGCCGTACTGGAGGCCCACTTAGCTCCGTGCAAGCAGGGCTTTCCTCTTGACTGGGCTCGGCTGCCTCCTCTTCTCCCGAGGAGGCTCGCTACACTGCTGGCTGTGCTCTCGCCTATCAGGCGGGCGCGCAGGGCTCCTCCAGCAGGTCTTGCCTCAGGGGCTGCTTCCCCTGAGTTGAGGCTGTGGGCGGGAACCCAGACACGCAGGATAAGGCCCCAACCACCTGCACATGTCTCTGCTGGGGAGGAGAGTGCTAGGGAACCTACGTCTCTCACACACTTTCTAGGCACCCACGGAGTCAGCCTCTGGGAGTGTGGGGATGCAAAACCCAGCCAGGGGCCCTTGGAACCTGGTGCTCTCCGTGCGGAGCTTTGTCTGGGCGGCCAAGGAACCGCTGAAGGAGCCCTGCTGTTGCCCTTCGCTTCCCTCTGACAGAGCTTTCACTGCTGGAGCCCTTGGCAGTGTGCAACCCACCAGCCCCTAAGCCCTCCTCAAGGACGCTTGGGACCTAAGTGCAAAGGCAAGGCAGGGGTAGAGCTGAAGCCAGGAAGGCGCCAGTGGCGTTTCCGAGCCTCACACAGCCTGCTCCTTCCTGGGGAGGGAGCCTTAAAGCAAGGCAAGTCTGCGCAAGGCTCGCCTATGGCAGAGCATCTTGGTGCCAGGAACTCTGCCAGATCGGGCCTCTGAACAGAGCTAGAGATCTGCCGTACTGGAGTCGCACTTAGCTTCGTGGAAGCAGGGATTTCAGCTTGACGGGGACTTGCTGCCTCCTCTTCCCCCGAGGAGGCTCGCTTCCCTGCTGGCTGTGCACTCGCCTATCAGGCGGGGGCGCAGGGCTCCTCCAGCAGGTCTTGCCTCAGGGGCTGCTTCCCCTGAGTTGGGGCTGTGGGCAGGAACCCAGACACGCAGGATCAGGCCCCAAACACCTGCACATGTCTCTGCTGGGGAGGAGAGTGCTAGGGAACCTACGTCTGTCATACACTTTCTGGGCACCCAAGGAATCAGCCTCCGTGTGTGCGGGGCTGAAAACCCCAGCCAGGGGACCTGGGAGCCTGGTGCTCTCCGTGTGGCGCTGAATCTGGGCGGCCAAGCAACCGCTGGAGGAGCCCTGCAGTTGCCCTTCCCTTCCCTCTGACAGAATTCTCACTGCTGGAGCCCTTGGCAGTGTGCAACCCACCAGCCCCTAAGCTCTCCTTAAGGAGGACTGGGACCTAAGTGCAAAGGCAAGGCAGGATTGGAGCTGAGGCAAGAAAGGCGCCAGTGGCGACTCCCAGGCTCCTGCTGCCTGCTCCTTCCTGGAGAGGCAGCCTAAAAGCAAGGCAAGTCTGGGCAAGGCTAGCCCCCGGCAGAGCAGCCTCGCGCCAGGAACTCTGCCAGATCGGGGCTCTGAGCAGAGCTAGAGCTCTGCCGTACTGGAGGCGCACTTAGCTCCGTGCAAGCAGGGCTTTCAACTTGACGGGGCTGGGCTGCCTCCTCTTCCCCCGAGGAGGCTCGCTTCCCTGCTGGCTGTGCACTCGCCTATCAGGCGGGGGCGCAGGGCTCCTCCAGCAGGTCTTGCCTCAGGGGCTGCTTCCCCTGAGTTGGGGCTGTGGGCAGGAACCCAGACACGCAGGATCAGGCCCCAAACACCTGCACATGTCTCTGCTGGGGAGGAGAGTGCTAGGGAACCTACGTCTGTCATACACTTTCTGGGCACCCAAGGAATCAGCCTCCGTGTGTGCGGGGCTGAAAACCCCAGCCAGGGGCCCTGGGAGCCTGGTGCTCTCGGTGCGGCGCTGATTCTAGGCGGCCTAGAAACCAGCTGGAGGAGCCCTGCAGTTGCCCTTCCCTTCCCTCTGACAGAGCTCTCACTGCTGAAGCCCTTGGCAGTGTGCAACCCACCACCCCCTAAGCCCTCCCCAACGACGCCTGGCACCTATGTGCAAAGGCAAGGCAGGATTGGAGCTGAGGCAAGGAAGGCACCAGTGGCGTCTCCCAGGCTCGCTCAGACAGCTCCTTCCTGGGGAGGGAGCCTAAAAGCAAGGCAAGTCTGGGCAAGGCGAGCCCCCGGCCGAGCAGCCTCGCGCCAGAAACTCTGCCAGATCGGGGCTCTGAGCAGAGCTAGAGCTCTGCCGTACTGGAGGCGCACTTAGCTCCGTGCAAGCAGGGCTTTCCTCTTGACTGGGCTCGGCTGCCTCCTCTTCTCCCGAGGAGGCTCGCTACACTGCTGGCTGTGCTCTCGCCTATCAGGCGGGCGCGCAGGGCTCCTCCAGCAGGTCTTGCCTCAGGGGCTGCTTCCCCTGAGTTGAGGCTGTGGGCGGGAACCCAGACACGCAGGATAAGGCCCCAACCACCTGCACATGTCTCTGCTGGGGAGGAGAGTGCTAGGGAACCTACGTCTCTCACACACTTTCTAGGCACCCACGGAGTCAGCCTCTGGGAGTGTGGGGATGCAAAACCCAGCCAGGGGCCCTTGGAACCTGGTGCTCTCCGTGCAGAGCTTTGTCTGGGCGGCCAAGGAACCGCTGAAGGAGCCCTGCTGTTGCCCTTCGCTTCCCTCTGACAGAGCTTTCACTGCTGGAGCCCTTGGCAGTGTGCAACCCACCAGCCCTAAGCCCTCCTCAAGGACGCTTGGGACCTAAGTGCAAAGGCAAGGCAGGGGTAGAGCTGAAGCCAGGAAGGCGCCAGTGGCGTTTCCGAGCCTCACACAGCCTGCTCCTTCCTGGGGAGGGAGCCTTAAAGCAAGGCAAGTCTGCGCAAGGCTCGCCTATGGCAGAGCATCTTGGTGCCAGGAACTCTGCCAGATCGGGCCTCTGAACAGAGCTAGAGATCTGCCGTACTGGAGTCGCACTTAGCTTCGTGTAAGCAGGGATTTCAGCTTGACGGGGACTTGCTGCCTCCTCTTCCCCCGAGGAGGCTCGCTTCCCTGCTGGCTGTGCACTCGCCTATCGGCGGGGCGCAGGGCTCCTCCAGCAGGTCTTGCCTCAGGGGCTGCTTCCCCTGAGTTGGGGCTGTGGGCAGGAACCCAGACACGCAGGATCAGGCCCCAAACACCTGCACATGTCTCTGCTGGGGAGGAGAGTGCTAGGGAACCTACGTCTGTCATACACTTTCTGGGCACCCAAGGAATCAGCCTCCGTGTGTGCGGGGCTGAAAACCCCAGCCAGGGGACCTGGGAGCCTGGTGCTCTCCGTGTGGCGCTGAATCTGGGCGGCCAAGCAACCGCTGGAGGAGCCCTGCAGTTGCCCTTCCCTTCCCTCTGACAGAATTCTCACTGCTGGAGCCCTTGGCAGTGTGCAACCACCAGCCCCTAAGCTCTCCTTAAGGAGGACTGGCCTAAGTGCAAAGGCAAGGCAGGATTGAGCTGAGGCAAGAAAGGCGCCAGTGGCGACTCCCAGGCTCCTGCTGCCTGCTCCTTCCTGGAGAGGCAGCCTAAAAGCAAGGCAAGTCTGGGCAAGGCTAGCCCCCGGCAGAGCAGCCTCGCGCCAGGAACTCTGCCAGATCGGGCTCTGAGCAGAGCTAGAGCTCTGCCGTACTGGAGGCGCACTTAGCTCCGTGCAAGCAGGGCTTTCAACTTGACGGGGCTGGGCTGCTCCTTCCCCGAGGAGGCTCGCTTCCCTGCGCTGTGCACTCGCCTATCAGGCGGGGCGCAGGGCTCCTCCAGCAGGTCTTGCCTCAGGGGCTGCTTCCCCTGAGTTGGGGCTGTGGGCAGGAACCCAGACACGCAGGATCAGGCCCCAACACCTGCACATGTCTCTGCTGGGGAGGAGAGTGCTAGGGAACCTACGTCTGTCATACACTTTCTGGGCACCAAGGAATCAGCCTCCGTGTGCGGGGCTGAAAACCCCAGCCAGGGGCCCTGGGAGCCTGGTGCTCTCGGTGCGGCGCTGATTCTAGGCGGCCTAGAAACCGCTGGAGGAGCCCTGCAGTTGCCCTTCCCTTCCCTCTGACAGAGCTCTCACTGCTGAAGCCCTTGGCAGTGTGCAACCACCACCCCCTAAGCCCTCCCCAACGACGCCTGGCACCTATGTGCAAAGGCAAGGCAGGATTGGAGCTGAGGCAAGGAAGGCACCAGTGGCGTCTCCCAGGCTCGCTCAGACAGCTCCTTCCTGGGGAGGGAGCCTAAAAGCAAGGCAAGTCTGGGCAAGGCGAGCCCCCGGCCGAGCAGCCTCGCGCCAGAAACTCTGCCAGATCGGGGCTCTGAGCAGAGCTAGAGCTCTGCCGTACTGGAGGCCCACTTAGCTCCGTGCAAGCAGGGCTTTCCTCTTGACTGGGCTCGGCTGCCTCCTCTTCTCCCGAGGAGGCTCGCTACACTGCTGGCTGTGCTCTCGCCTATCAGGCGGGCGCGCAGGGCTCCTCCAGCAGGTCTTGCCTCAGGGGCTGCTTCCCCTGAGTTGGGCTGTGGGCGGGAACCCAGACACGCAGGATCAGGCCCCAACCACCTGCACATGTCTCTGCTGGGGAGGAGAGTGCTAGGGAACCTACGTCTCTCACACACTTTCTAGGCACCCACGGAGTCAGCCTCTGGGAGTGTGGGGATGCAAAACCCAGCCAGGGGCCCTTGGAACCTGGTGCTCTCCGTGCGGAGCTTTGTCTGGGCGGCCAAGGAACCGCTGAAGGAGCCCTGCTGTTGCCCTTCGCTTCCCTCTGACAGAGCTTTCACTGCTGGAGCCCTTGGCAGTGTGCAACCACCAGCCCCTAAGCCCTCCTCAAGGACGCTTGGGACCTAAGTGCAAAGGCAAGGCAGGGGTAGAGCTGAAGCCAGGAAGGCGCCAGTGGCGTTTCCGAGCCTCACACAGCCTGCTCCTTCCTGGGGAGGGAGCCTTAAAGCAAGGCAAGTCTGCGCAAGGCTCGCCTATGGCAGAGCATCTTGGTGCCAGGAACTCTGCCAGATCGGGCCTCTGAACAGAGCTAGAGATCTGCCGTACTGGAGTCGCACTTAGCTTCGTGGAAGCAGGGATTTCAGCTTGACGGGGACTTGCTGCCTCCTCTTCCCCGAGGAGGCTCGCTTCCCTGCTGGCTGTGCACTCGCCTATCGGCGGGGGGCGCAGGGCTCCTCCAGCGTCTTGCCTCAGGGGCTGCTTCCCCTGAGTTGGGGCTGTGGGCAGGAACCCAGACACGCAGGATCAGGCCCCAAACACCTGCACATGTCTCTGCTGGGGAGGAGAGTGCTAGGGAACCTACGTCTGTCATACACTTTCTGGGCACCCAAGGAATCAGCCTCCGTGTGTGGGGCTGAAAACCCCAGCCAGGGACCTGGGAGCCTGGTGCTCTCCGTGTGGCGCTGAATCTGGGCGGCCAAGCAACGCTGGAGGAGCCCTGCAGTTGCCCTTCCC
Organism: Capra hircus; assembly: GCF_001704415.2. Lineage (NCBI taxonomy): Eukaryota > Metazoa > Chordata > Mammalia > Artiodactyla > Bovidae > Capra > Capra hircus. Next base: position 9,985 of record NW_017192856.1, read on the forward strand.
TTCCCTCTGACAGAATTCTCACTGCTGGAGCCTTGGCAGTGTGCAACCAGCCCCTAAGCTCTCCTTAAGCAGGACTGGGACCTAAGTGCAAAGGCA